>NC_064615.1:423365502-423668533 GCF_023898315.1 Schistocerca nitens
TTACTCAATGGGAGTTTGCAATAAATGTTCTAAATTAATGCTCGCCATAAAAGTGGAAATAAAGTCACCACTTGCTACGCGGAACTGTAATTCTCACAGACGGCACACTGACAGTTAGTTTTGGCGATTTATAAGTGACCCAGGACGGTGTACAGTCTTCGCGAGTTCACTATCCGTTTTTACCGCAAAACACGCACTTTGACACAGTTCGGCTCTCACGTCATCCGAGGCAGCGCGAGATCCGACGTTTAACAAAAAAATGTTCAAATGTGTGTGAAATATTATGAGATCAACTGCTAAGGTCATCAGTCCCTAAGCTTACACACTACTTAACCGAAATTATCCTAAGGACAAATACACACACCCATGCAAGGACATATACACACACCCATGCCCGAGGGAGGACTCGAACCTCCGCCGGGAACAGCCGCACAGTCCGTGACTGCAGCTCCCTAGACCGACGTTCAACACACGTGGGTCTTACAGTAGCTGAATGCGAAGTGAATCTTCCTACTGCCTCTCGGGCTTCATTTATATAGGTTCCGGAGCGGACGGCCGAGGGAACATCTGTTGTCTACGGCTACCTGCATACTGCAGCAGCCTCCGAACGACCGCTTTCTCGGGCACATAACCTTTAATAATATAGTTACAAATTACTTCAGAAACCTCTTAATGTTTACTTGTATACAGTGAAGCTGTTTGAAATCACAGACAAAGTTTCAGCTCGCTACACTGAAGACTTTGCCTTCTAGAATTTTTATAGTGGAACTAACGGTAAATCGTTACCTCTGAACCATATCTTTACTAGAACTTATCTCAGCAGTTATTAATACTAAAACTCTCAAATTTAATATAGCCATATTACTTGACATCTTTTATCATCCACATTAACCAAAATTCCCTATCATTTAAATAAGAGGTACTTAATCTACAACAAGTGGGTACATTTTAGTTACAAAATTGGTTTTTTTACTCAATTACTCAAAAACTATAACTTGTAGCCTAACGTAGTCTCTCAGTTATTATTTTTGGTGTGAACTGAAGCATAGAACAAATTTTCATGTTTTTAAGTCCATCATTTAGCGCCTCTGATTTTTCCCAAGACACGTGGATTCCGGTGTTAATTTTTGTTATATGGTTTTGGAAACCTGCACCACTTATTTATTAGCTCTAACTGCACCTTCTGACCAAATTCTGGCTTTCTACCTTCATTATTTAGCGCCACTCATTTTTCTCTTAAAATGGAATTTTTTCGTAAACTATTAAGTCTAGAACATAAAGACTTGGTATTTCGAATATTATAACACTGTACTATATTTTAAGAAAGTCTTAAACATAAGGTTTGATTTTTAATTTAATGCTTAATTGTGGTGCAATACTTGTGCGCTACGCGCAGATACGTTAAGGTGACGTGGCGGTACTAGCAGTGAACTGGGGAAGTCACGGCACACTCGCTCGCCTCTGATCTCACACATGATACAGCGCTTACTTTGCTTCATGGTGTACGGCGGAGGGTACAACACTTCAGGTAGTTTCCTATCCTATTCTACTCGCAAATGGAGTGAGGGGAAAAACGATTGTATGTATGATTCCCTACGACCCTGATTTCTCTTATCCTGCCTTCGCAGTTCTAACGCGAAATAAACGTCGGAAAAAATGGAATTGTTCTTCAGTCAGGTGCAAATGCCCGTTCCCTAAATTTTCTCAATAATGATTCTGGAAAAGACGTCATCTTATCTCTAGGGATTTCCACTTGGATTCGACAAGTAGCTCCGTAACACTCGCATATTGATCGAACATACTAGTAAAAATTGAAGCTCGGACCTCCCTTAACTCCCTGCATTGGTGCACTGCCGACTTTAGGAGACTTGAGGCGACTATTTGTGGAGGTGTGGCTGCCACTGATCAAAATCCTTTATGAACGACAGTCTTCAAGATATTCGGAAATCTCACAGTCGTCATCATCGAAGTAAACATGTTCGGACGCTAGTAGAGTCAGAGAATTCCTACTCAGTAATATCCACTGCTTATCGTTGTCAGCTAAAAACGCCTATGTTCCGTGAAGCGTTGTGCTCAAAGTCGCAAATGGGAAATACATCGATGTAACTGGATCATGCATTGCAAAAACAATCATCAAGACAAAACACAGAGCTTCGAATTTTGTCGTTTAAGCGTAAATAAGTAATAATAGTACTCTCGAATGACACTTTTAGCAGACATTCGACGCGCAGGTCGCCGAAGTGGCGTCAAATCGAAAGACCTGCACCAGGCGAGCGGTCCTCCCGACGGGAGGCCCTCGTCACACGACATTATTATTATTAGCAGACATCACCACCAGACTGCGAAAGATCAATACTTAAGACTGATGAAGGTATTCAAATAGGCAGAATAACAATGATTGGGTCATGGCGGAGGTTCGAGTCCTCCCTCGGGCATGGGTGTGTGTGTTTGTCCTCAGGATAATTTAGGTTAAGTAGTGTGTAAGCTTAGGGACTGATGACCTTGGCAGTTAAGTCCCATAAGATTTCACACACATTTGAACATTTTTGAACAATGAGTAGGTTTTTGCCGTTGAAGGAGTTGTGCATCACTGAGACTAGAAGATCATTTGAACTGTAAAGATGCTGTCCGTTGAAAACTACTAGTCAGGCTCAGAAAAGAAATCTACGTGGTAGCGACGACGATAAGCAAAGAGCCAGAGAAAACTTTGGATCAGAAATTGTCACGAGCAGCCACAACTCAGAGACTGGAAAATATTGCTCATCATCCTAGCTCCACTCTGTCCACCTGTCATGAAGCAATTCAGTGACGGTTCTGCATTTGGTCACCTGTGATTTGTGAGATTTCTGGACAGAATGAGACGCAGGTATAAAGTAAGGAAGCACGTGGAAAAATTTTCGCAGGGGCAACTGGTACCAATTACGCCTGCAGAAGCACCATTATATCCGGCTGGAATCGACCTCTTGGCCAGGCTCCCAATGTCGGTAACCCGGAATCGACTGATGACAGGCTACACTGACTACGTGACACACTACACTGTCACCAAAACTATGCCGAATGCCAATGCTATGGAAACTGCAGTGTTCCTTGCAGAAGATATTGGTCTGAAGCACAAGTGTATTAATTTTAGATCGTGGAAATGTTTTTCCTTGTATACTAGTACTAATGATAGGGAAATTACCTACCACCCACAGACGAATGGTCTCACAGTACACTTCAATAAGATGTTGGCAGACGTACACCTGATGCATACTGATGTCGAACTTGGGGGGATGGGACACAATACTGCTCGTCGTGACATTTGCGTATAATGCAGTGAATCAACCACACCAGCTCAGCCATAGTGATGTCGAAGCGTCAATGGGTCCACTAGTTTATTTTCAGGATGACTACGTGAAACACCTTATCACTAGGACAGAAGAAGCAAAACAGCTGTCTTCCAAACGGACTCTGGAACCCCAGGTGAATGACTGAGAGTACTATTATAGCAAGCACAGGCTAGTGAAACACAGAAACAAAGCTCATAAGAACTGCCGTGGATTTATGCGGAGAATGAGACTATGATAAATTCTTTATCCATTACCAGATATCACATACGAAGTTGAGGATTATGACCATCATGAAGAAAAAAGCACAGAGACCTCATCCAAGACCTTATGAATCGCTCCTACAGTCCTGAAGCGCAGGTTGACAGAGGAAGGTTGAAGAAAACTGAAGCCCCACTCGAAAATCACGAAGCCTGAACGAAAGCGACTACATTCGTTTCTTATCACAATGAGAAGCATATGACAACGCTGTCAGAGTATGGTGAGCCTCCAGTGCTGGTGAACAGAGAACAATGACAAGACCTGGAGCCATGGTGCTGTAGTCGGTGCAGTGAGAACTTCTCAAACAGTGGGTCACATTTTCTGTACGAGTGATATTATATTAACGCCGCAAGTTTTTGCCGTGCTGTGTAGGGCAGCAGTTAGCGTTACTGACAGAGTACCACAGGTTTCGACCAGCTAATATATATTGTTTAGTGTTTATCACTTCGGGAAAGTTTACGAAATGTCTTACGTTTTTAACTTTCGCTATCCTGAAATATTCCTTGTTTGTACAAATAGCAGTGGAGAACATGAGAGGGGGAAAGAAGACTTATAGCACAGTTAGGAGGAAGAATAGATTGAAAAAACACAAAAATGGTTCAAATGGCTCTGAGCACTATGGGTCTTAACATCTGAGGTCATCAGTCCCCTACACTTAGAACTACTTAAACGTAACTAACCTAAGGACATCACACACATCTATACCCGAGGCAGGATTCGAACCTGCGACCGTAGCAGCAGCACTGTTCCGGACTGAAGCGCCTAGAACCACTCGGTCACAGCGGCCGGTTGAAAGAACATATCCTGAGGTATGGAGGAATAATGGTTTCATTTATCGAATAGACTGTGGAGGGTGAGCAGTTGCCACTATTCGACATGCTCGAGCAGCCGGGGGGGGGGGGGGGGGAAGGGGAGGGGAAGCGGGGTGACTGACCTTCCTGTCCCAGCCTTCGGCCCGCGGCAACACTCGGCTCCTTCAGAACCTAACAATGCCTTGTCATTCATTGCAGCATTCCTGTAGCATTCTACTGACCGATGGGTTCTTTGATGGAATGTTTTTCACATGCGATACTGGTGTTTGTCACCTTACACAAACACACACATAAATATTTTCTTTAATGATGTTGCAGCCATTTGAAATCTACAATTTTTATTTTATTGTTGTGCGGTTCAGATTTCGCTGTATTTCATACCAGTCTGATATCTTCTGACATGTAAATAAGTTACTGTACTTGAAAACGGCCTATGGTCGAACTCTGGATCGTATAACAAAAAAATAAAAACTATTACCGGCAAACGGGGGTAACATCATTAAAAAAATTACCATGATTATGGTTCAAGCGAAAATAAAAATTACACACAATCATATTTTCAATATTAAGAAGGTGAAGCAAATTGCACAAATGTTACGTGTAAAATATCGAATAAGGACGTTACCTCTATTGTTCGTGCGGGAGAATGGAAAACCCAAGATCATCGTCATGTGATTGGTCACCTCTCGTGACGACCACATCGTCATTGGTATCTTCGCTGCCGCTGTCCTCATCGTCTGATAACTAAATTACAATAATATTATAAACGGATTCTTCTCTTACCCCTTCTTCTATGTTAGACCTTGTAATCTCATTCCAGACGTGGTTCACGGCGTTCTTCCAATTTTCTGGCGTTATTCGTGTGACAGCCTAATTTACCAGCCACTCTGTGTCTCGCAACGAAAAGGTTTTGTTTCGCTCCGCTACATCTGCTTTTATTTGAGCCCAGATGAGTTCAATTGCGTTGTAATGGCAGTGGTACTCTGGAAGACGTATAACTTTGTGGCCGTGGTTCTCTGTTAATGTATCAATCACATAATGAGTCTTCTGTGGCTCTCATTGTTTCACTAATTCCAGAGGTCCCGCTTTTCGCATATTCTGTGCAAAGCCTAGTTCATTATCTTTCAACCAGCTGATTATTTCGACTCTCCTTGCAGCAGCCGCTGGTGCCTTACTTAACTGTACAGAATGGTACGGCGCATTATCCATTACAAAAACACTAGCAGAACTTAGCCGGTCGGTGTGGCCGTGCGGTTCTAGGCGCTTCAGTCTGGAACCGCGTGACCGCTACGGTCTCAGGTTCGAATCCTGCCTCGGGCATGGATGTGTGTGATGTCCTTAGGTTAGTTAGGTTTAAGTAGTTCTAAGTTCTAGGGGACTGATGACCACAGATGTTAAGTCCCATAGTTCTCAGAACCATTTGAACCATTTGAGCAGAACTTACGTTTGTTCGCAAAGGGGTAATGTACCAGTTTTTGAATATATCTGCATTCATGGTAGTCGACAGTTTTTTTTTTGACTGACAGAACATCATAGCACCGGGCACGAAACCATTCATAGAGCCAGCATGACCTTAATAAGTTGCCCTCCCTTACCAGTTGGCACACTCTTAGTTCCGTAGCTTGTGTCGTCTGTCCATTCAACGGAACGTGCATGACTCACGTTGACCCATGTTTCGTCAATCCATATTACATTTTCGGATTGACTGCTAGCAATTCGCCCAGAAAACGACATCTCCATGTTACAATCTCTCTGAGTTCCATTAATACCTTTCGTCCTGAGAACTTTTTCCAACGGAGGCCAATTTTTTTTTTTCAAAACAGTGGAGAGACTTGTCGTTCTGCCTGTGAACAAACCGATGTCCGACAGTGATACCATTAACTTTTAAGTGTCGGATACTCCTTCCTGCTGTACTACACGTATGTGTGTTGCCTGACAGCACTTTCGTCAAAGTTGGTTGTTTCAATTACATGACACGATCTCTTCCTTGACTTTCCAGGCGTCCCAATAACAGGGCTCGCAGCTAAATTGGCAGCCTCTTTATAATTTGGGACTCTCTTCACTGTCGTTGTCGAGATGTTTAATGGTTCAGCCACTCTGCCAACCACTTGACTCACTGATACCAAACGCACACCAATTTCCCTTTCCCTTTGAAAGTAAACACGCAATCTGTATATAAATTCGCGTGCTTGGTATTACATCGTAGCTCCTTCCCCAAAAGCCCTCTTCTCTGCACTACAGGCAGCCATTTTCCACTTATACACACTTTTCCACTTATATACATGGCATGAAACTCACAGAAGTAGCGGAATGCACACGTATACACACAAACCTGACCGAAAGCAGCGGTCGCCCAGCACTACAACAACATTGGGGCGTTTCCACGGTAACGCAAACAAAAGCTCACGATCTGACTGGCCGTCGTGGAAAGGCGAAGCACGTGCGCCAAGGCCGCATCAACCGTCAGAGCTCTTCTCTCCCCGTATGGAGTTTAGGAAGCCAAGGTTTGAGCACTATAAGAAGGTTAAAATGGATGTAAGCAGACAAGCTGAAAATAATACCTCCGAATTCTTTATTCTGTTCTCAATATCACCTATGGTGTTTCAACTCATACATGTTTCGGTCGCCTTCCCAATTTGCTAATGGAAGTTGCAACAATCTGTCGTTAGTGGGCTCAAAATCGAAGTGTGTAACATAAGCGATGTGTAATGTAACTATGTCGGTGCGAGAGAAATTCCATGCTGTAATCGAGTTTGGAATTGGAAGAGTTCGTCCACACATAGAGCACCCCCTCCTTCGCATGACAATGTCAGACCACACAAGTGCACTGCAGCATCTGCAGCAATCCATCGCCTTTCTTTCACTGTCATCAGTCGTCCTCCATAGATTCTCAACTTGGCCAAACCTGGTTTCCATTTGTTTCCAAAATTTAAAGAACAGCGTCGAGGAGTTGACTGATAATTATCGGAGACGAGGTTGTGGCCCTGTCAACAAACATTCAACAGTGACGGTACCAACAAACTTGTCTCTCGTTGGGAGAAAGGGGTTTGTTACCAGGCTGACTATGTTGAGAAATAAGTAGAGTATGTAGACATAGATGGTAAAGATGTAATTATTTATAAACTTTGTTTTATTTAAAGAGCATTAAGAGTTTTCACATAAGAATTTGGAGGCATTACTTTTCAGTATTCTTTTGTAGGTTAAAGTATTTGGAAGAAGAGGCTTACACGGCCGCGGTGGTCTAGCGGTTCTGGCGGTGCAGTCCGGAACCGCGGGACTGCTACGATCGCAGGTTCGAATCCTGCCTCGGGCGTGGGTGTGTGTGATGTCCTTAGGTTAGTTACGTTTAAGTAGTTCTAAGTTCTAGGGGACTTATGACCTAAGATGTTGAGTCCCATAGTGCTCAGAGCCATTTGAAGAGGCTTACACAGGATGGACTAGTGTGGAGATATGTAGTAACGTAGTCTTTGTACTCACGACCACCACACATTCTACATCCACTGTAATATTTTCCCTTTATACTCTTTCTACAAGCATCAGGCGCACAATTTTCGGTTGCTTATCAGGACATATTCCTTTTCTAATTATTTATCACACATCTTCACTTCGTAACACTTGCATTCACTGGTGTTCCCTATCAGTCTGCTGTGCAACATTTCCAGTACTTCATAGTTCCTCCTCATTGTAGCGTTGCTCTTGGGGGACGAAAAGAAAAGGAATTTTTTACTTTTTTTTAATGTCGAAAAAAAGTGAATATTTTGGTGGGCCACTTGGCAACAGAATCAGGGACTGATTACACTATTATAATGACATACGTTGAGCATTAAATACCTGAATAAGAGCAGCATATTGATACATATTTGAGATCGTTCGGAAGAAACATTATAATTTCTGTGCATTTTTATAGTCGCGATGTAGTCATACCCGGATCAACACTAAGGGACCAGAAGATTTATAGACTTTAAAATAAATGCAACACTACACAAAAAAGTTAGTTCAGAAATAATAGGAAAACGATAATGTTCCTTCTGTCTCATGCTGCGTTCGGCCCATCAGCGTGATCGTAATTTCTGGTGATGAAGTAACACAAAATAATTATCATTCAGGTAAATTAGGAGATGGAATCATCAAGGTTAATTTACGAAAATAGGTACACTTATCTTTAACACACTTTTTTTTAATCCTACGTACCTTTTCATATTAAATTACAATAGATGACCATAGTGGTTAAATACTTTATACGTCAGCGTGATCGTAATTTCTGGTGATGAAGTAACACAAAATAATTACCATTCAGGTAAATTAGGAGATGGAACCATCAAGGTTAATTTACGAAAATAAGCACACTTATCTTTAACACATTTTTTTAATGCTACGTACCTTTTCATATTAAATTACAATAGATGACCATAGTGGTTAAATACTTTATACATAACAGTCAAAATGTCCTCTTGATGCTGTCTGTTCGTAATCAGTTACCAGAAACTACATACTTTCTGATTGAAAAAAAATAACATTTAGCATTTCCACTCAATATTTTCACATAGAATATAAAATACAGTTGCGGAACGCTTTAAGTCCCCGTCCGCCTCTCATGGAATACAAACAGTAAAAGGTGAGGCGCCAAAAGCCTCCTTTGTCTTGAAACAACAGAATTCTTTTTTACACCATTAATCGATACATGTACATAGAGATTTACTGGCACCGCGCAAGAACGGCAAAGATAAAGAATAATAGATTCTGTCGCTGCTATGCGATGGTTCATTTCTTTTACTTTACAATTGTTCGATAACTTTTGGCCATCAGGCGTTTACAATTGAGCGTATATTAATGTTTGTGAGGCGAAAATTACTAATATTACACTGCCTCCCATGGGGAGGGAAGGTATTACTTTCATCCTAATGCCCACTGGAATATTTGTAATTTTCGGGTGTAACATACAGGTTATTAAAAGTTTCATTTCATATTCATTCCATAATAAAAGAATTAACGCTTCAATTTGTAATTGGTTCAAAAATGGTTCAAATGGCTCTGAGCACTATGGGACTCAACTGCTGAGGTCATTAGTCCCCTAGAACTTAGAACTAGTTAAACCTAACTAACCTAAGGACATCACACACATCCATGCCCGAGGCAGGATTCGAACCTGCGACCGTAGCGGTCTCGCGGTTCCAGACTGCAGCGCCAGAACCGCGCGGCCACTTCGGCCGGCCTTCAATTTGTAATTACTGACGGTGGATCAGTGTGAATTTGTTCTGGGTTTCTATCAGTGTTTGCATGGATTCAGTCTTTCTTGATGATTCTTAAAACTAAGGCTATAAGTACACATATTTACAAAATTTATAAGGAAATAGAGTCACACTTCATTTTTCATCGTTGCAAAAGTAATTTGACTATCACAACTGGTACACAACTTTGTCTTTTGACTGTATTCATTATATTGTCATCGGCTTGTCGATTGATTGCCTTGTCCGTTGTCGCACTTAATTATACATTTATTTTCGTCGCACATACGCTATTTATGATAGACTTGGATTGTAGAGCGGTCACTGGTGATGGCTTCGACAAGGAAGTCCATATCTTTCACTTTCAGGGCTCGAGTGTGGCTCTCCGAATTATTTCACATATGAAACAGATAAAATATCTTATATTAGAATAGCTTACAAAACTAATTTTATATACATATGGGATGGGATATAGGAGGATGGGATCCTTTGACGTATTTTCGTGTGCTTATTTTCATTCGTATCGTGACCCCTCGTTAAAGTTTACACTTCAACAGTGTTCAGAGGTGACCTTGTGACTTGTCTCTGTGTACAATCAGTCATTATAATAATTACGTTAACTTCTCTATCTTAGAGTCTCTCGGAAGGTTTATGATACATACAAATGTTTTCAGTACTGGGTGTGAATGTTTTTGCTACAGAATGTAGCGCACAGCAACTGTGTTGGCGGTTGAACGTTTACATTATTTCGTCACGTGGTGGCTGTCCGCCGCCACTGTTGCGAGCAATCTTGAAATTCAGTCTGTGCGCGCAAACGTGACCGGAGCTTTCTTGCAGAGCGTTGATTTTGCGCTTGAGGTGCCGTGCGTCGCTTTTGTTCGGCGGATCGTGGCTTTGTGCTTTTTAGATTGCTGGAGGGAGCTTCTGCCACAGAAACTGCCTGTCCACTATCCACTTACGGATTCACAGGTAAGTGGTAGCTACCGCTGCAGCTGCATGTGTGGAATGACACTGATTATTATACACTGCACACATCAACGAATTTTTCACACATATGGTGCAGTAGAATACTGCCACTGAAAATCGTCGAACTTTAAAACTTCACTTGCACTGTGGTGAGCGTCTGCGTGAGCGGTGTATTAAAAGAAATTCTCGCTTCATAACATCACACGGTGTTTACAAGTTGATTTACATACTAATATTTACAAGGGTTCATTTAAATCGAGAAATAATCTAATTGACCACTTTGAATCAAAACAATTGTTTCTTAATTAGTCCTTTTTTTTATTATTTATGCCTACGGTCACAGGTAGGCTATTATAAGACCCTTTTTTTTGACCAAATCCATTCCAATCTCCTTTACAAATTAATTTCATTCATAATAATCTTTATCACGCTTGCTTATTCATTTTGTAGGCCCAATACATTTTTTTTATTTTTATTTTTTTTATTGCTTGTCTTATTAAGCGACTTGTGAGGGGAGCTTCATTTATGTGAAAAGTTTTTCTCGTATGTGCTTGTCTTTAAAGAAAGTTCGAGGACAGATTTGAAAATAGCAATTCCGCCTCTGAATTTCGTGTAGAAATACAAACAGTCGAAAAAAAGTGGGAAAAGCGGGCCTACTCGCGGATCGTCGACAGAATTTAAATTACTCATCAACCAGGTCGAAAATTTAATTTACATTGCGCATTACAAAAGCAATATGCGCGTCGCGAACCTACTCATTTTTATATGTAGTGCCTCACTTCCTAAGCACACGTGCATCTTTACAAGTTGATCCTGAGGAGTGGATAGGATGAAGGATCTTAAAGGATTTGCACTTAGGAAAGGGATTCAATAATCACAGAGAAAACAATAAATATTGCAGTGCACACTTAAAATCTATCACTTCAAGCATTTATATCTAATATGTATCTTGCTGCAGCTTGCTTACTACTCTTTGCTCATTTCTTAGACTAAGTCAAGTTTATGCATTACGCATTTGGATATTAATTATCATTTGTATATATAAGCCTCTCAGTAGAGTGTTGTTGTTTGCTGCTGTCGCGACCTGTGAAGCTTGGGCGAGATTCTTATTGTATTTGCTGCTAGCTTGTGAATTTGCAGTATCGCTAATGCTCAATAGTACCGTGAAGTTGGCATAATAAACCATGTTACTCAGCTTGTTTATAGTCTGGACTCATCTTACTTTGCGTTATATAATAAACTTCCTTTTTATTCCATCACGCTTTTACTTAAGGTCAACGTCAGGCCTTCTTAGAACAATTGCACTGCGTTATCAATCTGTTCATGCTTAATCCTAGGTATCTGTTTACTTCAAAGAGATGTTATTTCATCGCTGGCACAGCACTGTGCTGGAACTTACAAGTTAAATCTACCGACTGCTTTGCGCTAACAGGTGGTGCCTTATTTACGTCACATTTAAAAATAGGGAATAACCTCATGGAATCGAATCTTTTCACACAACTTTCCTCTTTTGTCTAGACGTTTAAGTATTTCCTTTTAAAACAGGTCATTAATTTGTCCTCGATTAAATTTCACTTACTAATACTAAGCACATATAATCATCATTTTCATATTAGTATTTAGTGAGAGAAGTGCATTATTCGCTTCTTCCTGCTCATTCTCAAATTACTATTTAGCGAGAGAAGTGTATTATTCGCTCCTTCCTCTTTCCTCATTTTAGTACCTCGGAGCTAATTAATACCTCTCGAGTACATCATTTTTCTTACATACTAACTTATAACTAAAATTGAAAATCGCCTCTAGGACATGTCCTCCTGTTTACATAAAGATTATTCATGTAAATACTTGTCTACAACTTATTCTGTATTTTATTTTCCAGACACGTTGTTTTGATACATAAGGTTTCCTTTTAGCACTGGTTAACGTCCGTAGTCAGTTCAGTTCAGTTCAGTTCTTGTTACTCATTGGTTAATCCTGATCTCCAATACCTTAGAATTTTCTTACAGCTTAAATTAACTTAATTCCTGGCGTTATAAAATTTTCTTAAATCATGATGGTGGAACAATCCTTTGATTTTATTCGTGGCAGGGTCAGATAACAAATAGCAACCAATGTGTGGTTTCATCATTATCACAAAGGGACCTTCATAAATGTGTTGCCACTTACGATTCTTCTTTAACAACAGGGATGGTTTAAAGTGAGTCCTGACTAATACCTTTTCTCCTTCTTTGAAATCTATAACTCTGTTTACCTTCTTATCAAATGCCTTTTTTAGGAGGTTAGCATACGTTGTCAATGATATGAGAGCTTGCCTGATTTTTGCGTCTAGGTCCAAATCGTTGTCTTGTAACTTTGGAAGGGGGTCTATCCATACATTCCTTTCTTTTGATCTTGACATTAACTCATGTGGCGTGAATCCGGTCGACAGATGAGGAAGGTGGTTTACAATCTGTTCGAAAGGTGTTACGAAGTCTACCCACTTAGATTGCTTATTCGGAATGTACGTCCTTATAAATCTGTTAAATTCTTTGAAGATTCTTTCTGTCGGATTCGATTGCGGTCGAAACAGGGATATCAAAATTTGTTTGATTCCATGGCGAGCAAGAAATGCACGCCACGGGCGTGATGTGAAATTTGAAGCATTATCAGACAAGATTGATTCTAGAACCCCGAATCGTGGGAAATAATCATTTTCAATGCGACGAATTGTTGGATTTGCACAAGAAGATTTTACTGCGTACAGTCTTATGTGCTTAGAAAAATTGTCCAGGATTGCTACTAAGTATTTAGTGCCTCCTCTGCCGGTGGGTAGTGGACCTGCCTAATCAATACTAAGAAGCTGGTTTGGCCTTTCAGCAATTATTGGATTTAGTGGGACTGAAGTGAAAATGTTTAAGGATTTTGCATTTTGACAGATGACACAGTTTCTCAATAATTTATGGATTCTTTGGTGTAGATTCGGAACATAACAGTAAGTCGAGATTTTCCTTTTACATTTTTCTGGTCCGTAGTGACCCCATGAAATGTGAGTGTACCACAGAAGATGTTCAATGAAATTTCGAGGGATGCAAACACACCACCTCTCAGATGACTCAGACGTCTTATGAAATAGCACTTGGTTATAAACTTTATAAAACTTGGACAACTTGTAGGCTGGATTTTCGTGAAGAATTTGTCTAACCTTTTTCCATTTTGGATCTGTATTTTGAAGAATCTGAATCTGCCTACATAACTGAAGAAAATAGTTTCTGTGAATTGGATCTTTCATTAACAAAACTTTATAATTAGACATTTGTTCCACCAGTTCGCTGGTTTCTGGTAAGCCCTCAGGTGAGCGAGAATATGCGTCTGCTATAACATTATCTTTACCTTTTATATATACAATGTCAAAGTCATATTCCTGCAGGAATAAGCACCATCGAGTAAGACGGGGATGTTGCAACTTGCATGAAAGGAGGAATGATAAGGCTTGATGGTCTGAATAGACTTTAATTTTTCTTCCATAGATATAATAGTTCAATCGCCTAAAAGCCCATATTACGGCAAGTGCCTCCAACTCCGTAACCGAATAAGACTTCTCACACTCTGATAACACTCGACTCGCAAAGCTAATCACTTGGATTTGCTCGTGTCCATTTACTAATTGAATCTGGAAAAGACAAGCGCCGATACCCACAAAGGAAGCGTCTGCAGTAATACAAAATTCCTTATCCATCTGAGGATGATGGAGAATGTTACTGTTAACCACACTGTCTTTAATTTTCTTAAATCCGTCTTGGCATTCCGGCGTCCAATTCCAATGTGAATTCTTTTTTAAAAGGTTGTGAAGAGCGGGATTGTTCAATACCTGATTGGGAACAAAACGTCTGAAAAATGACGTAAGACCGATAAATCGTCTCAGTTGCCTTTTTGTAACAGGGGTTGGAAAGTTTTTTATATCAGACAATTTTTTCGGGTCGGGTTTAATTCCTTCATGGGTGATGATGTGCCCTAAAAATTTAATTTCACTTTTTTCAAACTTGGATTTCTTAAGATTTGCTGTAACACCATACTCTCTGAATCGTTGAAATATCTTTTGCAGAAGGGCCACATGATCTTCCCAATTTTTCGATGCTACAAGAACGTCATCCACATAGACTGTTACCTCATCTAAAAGTTCAGGACCTAGTACATAGTCAAGGGCAGAAATAAAAATTCCGAAACTCACATTTAGTCCAAACGGTACAACTTTGAAATGGTAAGATCTACCCGCAAATATAAACGCAGTGTACTTCCTAGACTCCTGCGCAAGTTTTACTTGCCAGTAACTGCTTTTCAAATCAAGGGTGCTCAAATACTTAACTCCATGAAACTTCTGCAGATGCTCTTCAAGAGCCTCTGGTCTCGTTCTTATGGGTATTATAATTTTATTGATTAATCTTGCATCTAGGACTAGCCTTACGCTACCATCTGATTTTAGTACAGACAATAAAGGACTCGAATAAGGTGAATGAGATACTTCTATCACATTCCAGCGTAACATTTTCCTGATCTCGCACTTGACAGCTTCCCGTCTCGCATATGGAATGGAATAGCTTGTTCTACAGTAGGTTGAATGGGGCAGGACATCAATTCGATATTCAAAGCCTTTTATTAGTCCAGGTTTCTTAGAAAATACTTGAACGTAATCTGTTAACAAATTGTAAAGCTCATTTTTCTGTTGTTTGTATAATTCAGTGGACTCACTAGCTTCACAGTATAATTCATTCTGACCGGGAATTAGGTCTTTATACTCATCGTCATTAACACTTTCAGGATCTGTCACTGTCTTCTGTCTGACTGTACTGTTGTCTTTTAGTCCATGGCCGTACTGCTATTCGAAGCACCCCAAAGTTTGTCTTCACCTTACTTCTTAACAAATTTACAGTTACTTGTTGCTGGCTCGCTACTAGAGTACAGATTCCACACTCGATGTCAATTTTAGCTTTCGTCTGCCTCAAGAATTCCATACTCAGGATACATGGCACTGATAGGTTTTTAACAATAAGAAAAATGCACGTTACTGAAATAGACTGTATCTGGATTTGAAGCTGAGTCTGAAGATTTACACGTTGTGTTAGTGGACCCATTGCCCCCGATACGGTGCAACCTTGAATTGGAAGTGATAAAACCTTGCATACAGAGGATATTTGCTTAAATAAACATAAAAATAAGACATTTATATTAGCTCCTGTATCTACAATGGCTGTTACTGGTATGTTGGCAATTGATACTCTTATGGAAGCTTGAACTTGTTCGTCCCATACGTCATCATTGTCTTTCGTCTCAGTGTCTGCTACTAGATCATCCCGTAAGTTTGTCTCTTTGTCATACCTAATTGCTTTAATTTCGTGTGGACTAAGGGACAGGGTGCCCCCATTCAAACCTGCAGCATCCTCTAGGAGGCTCAAAGGTGCTGCTTTTAATTTTCCGCTCGACGCTTACTTTCCTGCTGATTTATATTTCTTAAAGTTCCTTCCGTCTGGAACTGGTGTTGGTTTTGTGGTACGAACTCGGTTGGAAATGGATCTTGTTGTCCTGGCGTATTCGCTTGCGCTTAATAAATTTGAGTATTATGCGGGCGTTTAGGCTTCATACTTCCCAAAGGTCCGTTCGCTTGTTGCGTGAAGTGTACATTTTGTGGCTGAAAGGTATTTTGCTGTGGCTTGTGTTGATTGTAACCGTTACTGAAAGGTGTACATTGGTCTCCACCTTGATTATGCCATTTATTTCTTTTCCACTGACGATTTGAATCGTAAGACTGATCGTTTTGATAAGTACCGTTGATCGGTTGCGTGTTTCCATATTGCTGGGGCTGTGTGTTATAAAGTGCATTTCCGTACTGAGGTGGTGACGAATTATATATTGGATTGTATCTCTGGCCGTTATTGCACTAATTTTTGTATTTACTGTGGGAGTACGTAGTGTCTTTATTTTTGAAACCGTTGTGGGGTTGGTACTGGCCGTCGCTGTGACGCGCTTTCGCTCGGCCACCATTGTTGCCTGCGTATTCTGTATTGTGCTGGCCGCCTGCACTGAAGTGGGCGTTGCCAACATCAACTCTAGCGTCCTCGTAAATCAGATCTAACGAGTCTAACACAGATAGGAAAGTGTCCGTATCGTCCTCAGACACGTTTACTAACTTTTCTCTGATCGCAATCGGTAGCTTAGTTTTTAGAATCATAATAACGTCTTTGGCGGTGATCGGCGAATCCCAGAACTTGATTTTCGCTAAATATTTTTCTAAATATCTTCTCAAACTACCGCGCTTACTGTTAAACACTTCGGCGTTGTAAACCTCTTTTCTCAGGCGCTGCTGCACACCAGAACTCCAGAATTTAGCTAAAAACATCTGTTCAAACTCTTTGTAACTTTTACAAGAGTCGACCATTTCGGTTCCCCATAAGGCAGCCTCGCCTACGATAAATCCACTAACGAATTGAATTCGCTGGCGCTCACTCCAGCTATTCGGGAAAACTCCTGAAAAATTTCGGAGGAACACTATAGGATGAATTTCTCTTTTCTGTGGGTGAAAGGTCGGAAAAACACGATGTTTGATCATACTTTCCTCCTGCATCAAACTGACAAAAGTGGGTGGGCTGGTACTCTGGTTAAATTGTGCTTCCATAGAACTATGAGTTTGAGCGTTATCAAATGGTGAACGGTAATGTACCTGCTGTTGTTCATTACATCGTGGTGAATTATTCCACTCTCCTGACACGGAAGGTGGGGAATTTTCAACTTGACATTTTAGTGTACGACCCTCATCAACTATCTGTTGACGCCATTCAGGTGAATCTTGAGCTAACGTTCGTCTTATCTAATTCTGACATGACCGTGTCTCCTGTTTTTACAGGGGCTGCCAATATTTCAAAGGTCACGTTTCTGACAGTTTCCCTGAGTTCGTTCTTGACCTTGTTTTCTATGAATCCGTCTTTGTTTTTAATCCACTCTTGGTAGTGGTCGGACAATGCTTCAGCATGTGCCTTAACAGTATTCTTTATTTGATCCTCTACATTAAGAGTCTCAATCTGTTTGGAAAGATCATCAACAACATTCTCGATCGTGTCTACTGCGGTTTTAGCTCCTTTGACCTCATGAGAGATTGCAGTATAATCTTCTTTTTAAGGCCGCAGCTTGTTTTTGATATTCCATCACTTTTGAATTTATCTCTCCCTTGGCTGCTTCGATTTTTTTATCTAACCGTTTTGAAATATCCTCTATTTTTGACTCTACTTGTGTGTCAATTTCTAGCCTCATGGTCGTGATCTGACTACTGATTTGGCTTTGGACATTACCCAACAGGGTATTTAAATCAGCTGTTATGTCTGCCTTTAGTTCGGCCTTTACCGAATTAAACCGTGTATTTAGGTCATTTATCTCCATTTGCAGATCTGTTTTTACTGAATTTATTTCTGTTTTTACTGAATTTATGTCTGCTTTTACTGAGTTGCACAGATTTGTAAGGACCTGATTTTTATTATGCCGTCTTTCGGCCTTCTCTTTTTCTTCGCGGGCCTTTTCATCAAATCTTTCCTGTTTTTGGCTTTCGAACTTGCGTTCCATTATTGCTTCGATCATTGCAGCCAAGTCATTTTTTTCAAAAGCGGGAATAGTTTGCACACTAGGACCAGCTTCTAAAACTTCGGTCGAGGCTGCTTCTGCCTCCGCTCGTGTACCTATCGCGCGTGATCGTAATGGATAGTGAGATCCATTCGCATCACCGCTGTCGTCTGGTTTTGTTTGTGTCCGCTGTTTACCGTCAGCCATGTTCATGAATTATTTGTCAAACGTCAAAATGCTACAGATATTGTTTGTCACTGCCGTCAGTCGTTTCTATGTGACGTAGTGCTATGGCTTACTGGGACCTAAGATGAAATTTTAACTCTGGGTAACAACTGACGTTCATGTACGCCAAGAAGACAAGATGGTTCCTACTAATTACAACCAAATGAAATATCACACGTTTTACCAGTTTTGAGCGTAGTTATCCGCCATATCGTAATTTTTTTTATGCACTGACAACAATGTTACACTTTCACTGAATTTAACTACATAAGAATGGATTATGGATAAATTGAAATAAAGCTGTTTCAAGGCAAGGAAAGACAGGTTTACGTTCTGATCAACTCGAAAGATGCAACGTCACTACGAAAGCTTGGCTACTGCGTATAAAAATTTCACTTACTATGGCTGTCTTGATGGTGATACGGATGAATACTCGCGTTTTTTGGTAATTTCATCAATCGTTCTTCTGAATTAATTAAAAGGTTTTCCCACTTCTCTTTCTCGGTTGAACTGCATCCACATGGATAAAATGAAACAATTATTAGAACAAGCACTGAAAAATTTTTAAACACATACATGAAATGATTTTTTTTTTTTTCGATCAAGTCCCTGTTCTGGCGCCAAGTGTAGCATTGCTCTTGGGGGACGAAAAGAAAAAGAACTGTTACTTTTTTTTTAATGTCGAAAAAAAGTTAATATTTTGGTGGGCCACTTGGCAACAGAATCAGGGATTGATTGCACTATTAAATTAACATACGTTGAGCATTAAATACCTGAATAAGAGCAACATATATATATATATATTTATATATTTGAGATCGTTCGGAAGAAACATTATCATTTCTGTGCATTTTTATAGTCACGATGTAGTCATACCCGGATCAACACTAAGGGACCAGAAGATTTATAGACTTTAAAATAAATGCAACACTACACAAAAAAGTTGGTTCAGAAATAACAGGAAAACGATAATGTTCCTTCTGTCTCATGCTGCGTTCGGCCCATCAGCGTGATCGTAATTTCTGGTGATGAAGTAACACAAAATAATTATCATTCAGGTAAATTAGGAGATGGAATCATCAAGGTTAATTTACTAAAATAAGCACACTTATATTTAACACACATTTTTTTAATGCTACGTACCTTTTCATATTAAATTACAATAGATGACCATAGTGGTTAAATACTTTATACATAACAGTCAAAATGTCCTCCTGATGCTGTCTGTTCGTAATCAGTTACCAGAAACTACATACTTTCTGATTGAAAAAAAAATAACATTTAGCATTTTCACTCAATATTTTCACATAGAATATAAAATACAGTTGCGGAACGCAGCAAGTCCCCGTCCGCCTCTCATGGAATACAAACAGTAAAAGGTGAGGCGCCAAAAGCCTCCTTTGTCTTGAAACAACAGAATTCTTTTTTACACCATTAATCGATACATGTACATAGAGATTTACTGGCACCGCGCAAGAACGGCAAAGATAAAGAATAATAGATTATTTCGCTGCTATGCGATGGTTCATTTCTTTTACTTTACAATTGTTCGATAACTTTTGGCCATCAGGCGTTTACAATTGAGCGTATATTAATGTTTGTGAGGCGAAAATTACTAATATTACATCATACAGTATTGTCATTGTGCAAAATTCACTTCCATGCACTAATCGACCTCAGAGATGAAATTTAAAAACATTAATCATTGGATCGCACTTTTATAGACCTTTTGATATGATGCCTACTTTGCATCAAACATAAAGACTAGTTACGTTCCCAAATAGTAAAATTTTTGTGTGTCTATCTTTGTGTTCCACAGTATTGATATTTATTCACTACTGTTTCTCTCGCGTGTTCTTCGCCATTAACACATAATTAATAACGGAATAACAGATGTTTATTAAAGACGATTTATAAAAAATGAAAACCTTTTCTGAAAGTTTAGTGTGCTGTAAATACGCTAGGAATCCACGTCATCAAAATTCGCAGCAAATATGCTGTACCGCCCACGAAACGCACGCATTCGCTGTAAAAATGTTCAGATTTGGAGGTAGGAAATAAGCTTGATAAAAATGTGGCACAGAGCTTTGTAGACAAGTTTTGTTCCATGTGTTTTTTCTTTCACACTGTACTCCTCACCATTCCAGTTCCGCTCCAGTGTACCCGTGACTCCACTTGCATTCTGACAGTTGGCTCTCGCGGCTGCCCCATCGAGATGGCCGCTGTATATCGCGTCTCATAACGTTATGTAGCGAACGTGTATCACTCTCCTGGGAGGTGTACGCTACACATCGGAACGACTGCCGTCGACACCGGGACGTGAAGGCCATCAACTAGACCATAGCCGTTCACCCCGGATGGCCAGACAGCGGTCGCCCTACTTACTCCGCCGCAGGTTATCTGCCCTGGAGCGAACCGCACGTCGCGGCCATTAATTGCGGGCGCAGCTTCAGACCTCGCAAATTGCTAATGCGCACCCGCGCACAATTTCAGCCAACGGGACGCGCACCGCCACTTCATTGTTTTCGTGTCGGATTGTAATAAAGGCCGCCAGTTTGCTCGCTCCAAACACGGGGCGCCAGACCGCTCTGCTCTGCCCCCTCCCGTCTCCCCCCCCCCTCCTACCTACTGCCCTCTTGACTGCCCCTCCAAAGCCCCGCCCCGACACGAGTCCCGTAGCCAGAGAGTGTACCATCGAGTTCCTCTTTGTTTATTTACGCGATCGACAAACGTCACGGGCTGGCGGGTGGCGGCGGCTCCCCATATCGACGGTTATGGCCTCTGGCCAGCAGAGCCCGGTTTTTGTTGTTTTGGCGGGCGTGTTCCATTATCGGAGCAGAGTGGCAGCAGTTATTCCGGCGACGTGCCGGCTGCCAGTTGACCGTCCGACAGGAGCGCACCTGCCGGAGATTGAATCTGTGCGCTATCTGCAGAACACCGTCGAGCGCCTCGGAATTCGCGTCGAGCGCGATCGCAGAAATACTTTACGCAGTTGATATACAGAAGAAGTGTCTTCGTAGCTTGTAAATGCGGTAGCGTATATGATGAAACCTGCGTTTGATGAAATACTGTGAATGGGCTGAAAAATGAGTAATGTGAACGTTAACCGACGAGTTGCGTGCTAGAAAAGCCGTTTTATATATTTTTTACTATCTCGTGATACATAATCAGTGATGTATATGTACAGTGTGCGCCAAAACCTATTTATACGATTGTCAGCTTCGAAGGACCACTATGTAAACGGGTCGCATATGTACAAAAGTAAACGATTAGAGACATTCCCTAGTAATTATCTGAATCGTTGACTCATTGCCCAGAAAGATCACGTTTCAGATATTGGATTATAGATGGAACAGATACGCTCCCCAGCTCGATTGAGCAAAATTTGTGAACTTAATGGGGGTAGGACGTCAAACGGGCCGACTTGGAGTAGGTGAGGCACCACAGGACATTTTGATTTCCACTGTCTATACTTTTACAACTAAATTCATTAATCTTTGTCAGCATGACCAGGAAGGATTCACGATTCACACTCATAGCAGTGGAAGTTCCAAAACATAACAAAATAATTTTTTTTACATGTGAAATTTCATCATTTTTTCACTTACTGTTGGCTGCATTTATTGCTGTAGGTACACTTTTCTTCATACGTAAGAGAGACTGTTCCATGAATTTTGCACAGCATGCAAACCATACTGTACTTACAGGTGTGTGAAACTCCAGAATCTATTTAATTTATGAAAAATTTAATGAGCTGTTACGTTTTAAACTTTATGTTTGGAAAAAATCAAATGTTGTAGTTAATTATCTAAATTTTTGCCACAGTTTTTAACAGATTTGGAAAATTCTACAGTTTCATACACATATAAGTATGGTTTGTATTCTGTGCAAAATTCATCAAACAATCTCTCTTACTTGTGAAGAAAAATGTACCTACAGCAACAAATGCAGCCAACAATAAGTGAAAAAATGATGAAACTTCGTATCTAAAAAATGTATTTTGTTATGTTTTTGCACTTCCACTGCTATGGGTGTGAATCCTGAATTCTTCCTGGCCATGCTGACAAAGTTTTATGAATTTATTTGTAAAAATACAGACAGTAGAAAATTAAATGTCCTGTGGCGCCTCTCCTGCTCCAAGTCGGCCCGTTTGACGTCCTACCCCCTTTTATACGTACGCATCTCAGGACGAAGGTAGACACGCAGAGAAGCAAAGAAATGTAGCAACCATGTATTACATTTAGTCACTAGATTAGGTCAGCACTCGCTTTGGATTTCGATAATAGGACAACTCTTACACCATGAAAATATATTTACCCTTGGAATCATCGCAGAAGTATGTTGCTTCCCAATCAAGACTTGAAATTTGGAATTTCAGTATCATTCACCTCAAACCTGTAAATGTAAAAAAGGTTTTTAAGGGCTTAGTGCAAGATTCATTGAGCTCAGAAAGCGACAGATTCCTGGTACATTAACCTTTGCAGATCTGTCCTGGGACTGTTGAGGGAATAAGAAAATTTGCGGGTGTGAAGCAAATAGTGGATTTATGCGGACTAATATACGCACATTTTGTGAACCTCCTTTCCGTTTTCATTCGCAGACTCCGATCACCACTAAAAGAAATAACCTATCGTCAAAGGCTCTGAGTGAAACTGGTTAAGTTTCCTTAGGATGATTACTAACGGAGGTGTCAATGTCACTATTAATAATGTCTCTACTAATGACCCATTACTTCGACCGACAATGTCATTATAGACGATAAGACTTTCTGCGATTTATTACACTAAATTAATCACTTTGCATTGTTCGTCTTACTGCAGTAACTTTGCGGTTCCTTTGATTTATGACATTACTTCATTTCATTTTTTGTTTGTTTGTACGGAAAATACGGGCTGAATTACAGCCTCATAATAAAACATCTTAATTGCTTTTCTTTTCTAAACCATGTTGTAAAATGTGAGTGTTCTCAAGAAGTTGTATGATGGATACCATCTTTCATTTTATTAGAATGTTTTATATGTTTGGTGCTCTGCAGCTTAACGAAATTTCAAATATGTCATATAAAGTAATTAATTTTTCGACATGAGATACTCTGTGGTATATTTTTTTCACTGGTCTGTTTACGAACGTTGTAATTATCTGCGATTTCTATATTAAGTAAAAGACGCACGTTTCTTATAGTAAGATACTTACAGAGTACATCGTAGTGTTTCGTAGTATTTGATTTTTCAGTTAATTGGAAATCGATTTTCCTTATAGGTGATCTTCTCTAGCGTAAAATAATGACAATATTTCGTAATATTGACGTATTAATATGATCACATTATTTATACATACATATGTGTAAACACCATGAGGACGTTTTTGCGACATATATGGAGTTGTCATTACGAATTGCTATACATACATAGATTACTTCTGGAATTTTCTGTTATACAACGAACAATATATATCATGTTACTTCTAATTCGTATTATGAATTTTAACAGGACAAATAAATCTCTATACTGGCAAAAAATACAGAGAGATTAACGAAGTATCCATTGACTGAAGACAGCGTAACATCTGCATTAACTAACAAAAATGAAAAAAGAGTTACAGCGTCATTGTAGTCGACAAAAAGAATGCCAGGGAACTACACACAAACGAAAAGAAAATGAAAGAAAGCATTGTCTTAACAGTGAGACATTACAGCAAAAATGCAGTGTTCACTGTCGTCTCATACTGGTGACAATTTTCAGGTAAAATGAGACTTACAGTCCACAAATGGCACCTAAAAATAGGCTTCAGATCACATTTATTGTAACATTCTGTAAATTTTATAACGTAAAATGCTATAACTGAGTGAAAAATTAAATATGGCAAACTGCAGCTCAATCTCAAAACAAGATTTAAAGAACGTCTGAAGCCAGTGTTTTAGTACACACTCAAAAGAACAAAACAACATAGCTACTGACGTAACACAATGCCTACCTGTCACACCTATTGCCCAGAACGACATCTTAATGTTTTGAAAGAGACAGAAATTTTCACTAGTTTACTTTAATGAAAACACAATTATTTGTTCTGTTAACAGAGATAGTACAAATTAAAAGCTTCATTAAATATATTCTATGATGTATACAAAAATATTCTTTGCGTGTCCTTCAATTACTTATGAAAACTCCATATACGTCGTACAAAATTTCTCATGCTCCTTACATGTACGTATATGAAAATCATGTGATCGTATTATGAATTGAAATATTTTCACTGGGATACATATAAGGTAAGTCAAATTACAGTGAAGTGAAAAATTAGATGTGCCTAAAACATTACAATTACACTGTAAGTAACTTATTGTAGGAAATACGTTTGTTGCACAATACAGATACCGCTGACCATGGGGAACGCTGGAAACTAGTACGGTGAAATAAAGTAATACCACAAAGCAGAATTCGTCGAAAAATTAGTTAACAAGATGACAAACTGAAAATTTCATTTTAATGTCCAGCAAAGAAAAGATTTAGAATCGGGATTAATATTCTAACCGAAATATATTTGTTGGGAATGCAGGAGGACTGCGTAGACAATCTTCAGTCAGAACGATTCCCAACAATTAGTAATAAAATGATATTTATTAAACATGAATAAATACTCAACTTGAATGATGTTCCTTCTTGTGAAATGTCCAGAACAGTTACATGTTTGAAATTATTACAAGTCTACTAAAAAATTAAAGTCCTGTTACTGTGCCTCTGAGTGATGCCTACACGGAGTCCAGAACTGGCGTACGATAACTGCGGAGCCAATCTCTCGTAGACGACGGACGAACACTGCAGCTTGTAGACTCGGAGGTAACTGGATACTATACACGACCTGGCGCACTCAAGAGAACTTTCCGCCGTAGCTGAGTGCCCAGGTATCTAACGAGACATCGACCAAACGCTGTCCACACACGTTGGCAGTTGCAGCCCCTGGCGGACCTAGATATA
This sequence comes from Schistocerca nitens, assembly GCF_023898315.1. Classification (NCBI taxonomy): domain Eukaryota; kingdom Metazoa; phylum Arthropoda; class Insecta; order Orthoptera; family Acrididae; genus Schistocerca; species Schistocerca nitens. The sequence continues at coordinate 423,390,873 of NC_064615.1, forward strand.
ATTCGTTCTGCCAATCCATATAGCGGCTGCTCTACGAGTCTTTCGACCGCGAATTTTCGATTGTGGTGCGATGCTCTCTGGAGTCGTGAGTACCGTCACCACAGTTTTAGTGATAAGGTTCACTTGTGACACTTAGTGGACCTGAAGAAGAGTTGTAGGATCCTTCAGTACGGGAAAACAGGAAAAGAAGAGAATCACAGTTTTTGAGATGTCCAAAATTAGAGCTGATAAAATAACTGAACAGGTTTTCCAAGAATCGACTAGTACAGGATTATGTGAAAAACAGTGACGACAGGGAGGGACAGGAATATATTGTGAGCCATGTGTGGGTGCTATTCTGTCATTCTGCGCAACGGATTAATCTGAGATGTACCCTTTACCCTGTGGCTCTTGCAAGATGCAATTTCCGCCCCCACACTACTACAGAAGTAAGACAGACGCTCCTAACGGTCTAAAGAGAAATGCCTGAAAAACGTTCAGCAATAAATATCTTCTGGAGTCGTCCGCTATGAGGAAATGACACAAAAATTCACAAAATTTCTTACGTAACTAGTGGGCTACTTGGGTACTGGAGTAGTGCTAGTTAGTGTAAGAAAAACATGAAACAAACGAAAATTATTTTTTTTTTTTGCAAAAATTCTGAGAAATCACAATGCCACTTTTAGTTATGAACTGAACAAGTTATTTCCAGGTTCTTTTCGTAATGTGAAGTTACCTCTTAAAGATAGGATTCGCTAATGAAGATTGTATACAAAGTTTAAGATTGTTATTGACTTGACAGAATGGCTAAGAGCCGCACCTACTCACCTTAGATAATTATCCGTTAGAATTTTGGTAGGTATGGTTGAGGCTGTCGCGTGTGAAATGCAGTGAAGTGTACTGTTGTGGAGGAAATATGGGGCTCGCAAGAGCTGTAGCGCACAATACCGTAAGCTGCGATGACTGCTGTCTGCGCCTTTCGCTGCTGACAAATAAGATAACTGTCGTTCTATCTGGATTGACCTTCGCCAGTCAAACTCTCCCTTCGCCTTGATGAAGTCAAGGACTCCTATTCGCCCCTAGCCTAACTATTGGCGTGGTACACTGGCCAGATTAGCAGTCCACCTCGATGCCACTCAAAAATTCACTCGCAGGTGTTTAACTGTATCTCTGTCTGTTCACACCGCACAATAAGTGTGCCAGCCAACACAGTGAACAACGCTTAATCGCAAGATCTCAATATAGAGTCACACTCTGATTCGCTCTCGACAGTGGTGCTCTCCCAGTGAAGTACTGAGGAGAGACTAGTTCCTCACTCTTTGAGTACACGTACGAGTACAAGCGCTCTCGTTACGTGTTCTCGCTCCAAGAGGTACAACGGAACGGCCCCTCTCCACGCCAGATGGGAAGGGATATATCTCTCGGTCTCTTCCATTACTCCTTCAGCTCAAGGCGTCAGGAATATCGTCTGCCAATCAGCATTTCTCTTCTAAAACGGGAGAATGAGCTTTTGTTTAAGGCGACCAATCTGGAAATCTGCAGCATCGGCGTTTGGCGTTTGCTGTCTCCCTGTGAAAACCTCTGAAACTGCGTGATATGTTTGTAAAGAATGCGTAGGCTGGACGCTCCCACACAATGTAGCGGAATTTGCTTTCAAGCCGAACACGGGCTCGTTCTCCCTTTCACTCGGGCAAATGCTGTCTGCTCTATGGGCAGTCGCCGGCCGACGTAGATAGGTTGACTTGTCCTCTGAAGGGACCAGCCTCCTGGCATGCGGTTTGCCTCACCCAAACTAAAAGCTTTTGTGACCGTCGTGTCTTGAATTTGTTGTGTGTACGCCAGCCTCGAGTATTTCAAGCTCAGTGCGCACTTGCGATTTACTTGTTATTTGCATATCGTTTACATGAATTCATACAACACTGACTTTATCTTATCGAATTTGGGTTCGAATGAAGCGTCTTGATTTGCAGAATATGATTGTGAGGGCGGAATATGTAAGCAATGAAGGTCAGGAGACCACGACGTCTTACAGTAGGACGTGTTTACGTATCAGGGATTAACTTACGTGGTACTAAAAAGACCTGTCACAGTTAGACATTGTAGGGGAACCGTTTGTAACATCGTAAGCTTCCATGGCCAATGTCTACTGCAATAAAGTCTTTTTTATCTAAGGCTGTGTTGTTATAGAACACTAAAACAACTAAATCATTGACATTAATAGAAGAAAGTTCTTTTCATTTGCCAGTAATTTCTTATTTATTACATGATCGGTTTCGAAGCTTAACGCTCCATTTTCAGGTGCTACCAAGGAATTAAGAATAAACGTGTGGTAGTAGGGCCAGTCTGTCATGAGGGATCACACCTACGCCAGACGAATGCATGGGAGCGTAGGGACAGCAACCGATATAACTGCCTCGACAGCTGACAAGGAAGTGCGGGTATCTCGGTTGCTGGTCCTACCTCTGTGAAATTACTTTGTTGGGGATGGCCGCCACTATCTTGCGTGTAGAAAAATATCCACTTCGTACTAAATGGGCGCTTACAGTTAAAGTGCCGGCCGAAGTGGCCGTGCGGTTAAAGGCGCTGCAGTCTGGAACCGCAAGACCGTTACGGTCGCAGGTTCGAATCCTGCCTCGGGCATGGACGTTTGTGCTGTCCTTAGGTTAGTTAGGTTTAACTAGTTCTAAGTTCTAGGGGACTAATGACCTCAGCAGTTGAGTCCCATAGTGCTCAGAGCCATTTGAACAGTTAAAGTGCAGCTACTCACGGAGGTCCAGTGTGGGCTTCAGTTATCGTATGACAACGAAACTTGACAGACATGCTAATACGTTAGTGTGGAACGGATTTACTCAGTTTCGGCAACCAGGTGGAAATCATTCTCTGTAGACTGGTTGTACGAGAGTATGACATCCATGCTATCATTTGCCAAGGCATAACGTGAGAAAACACTATGGCTATCAATAGGATATACGGTGCTCGTTAGGAATCTGTTTTACGTCAACGGCAGAAATTATAATGCTGCACTGAGAGAATATGGCTGACTGAAAGGTCTCAGAAGAGGCCCAGTGTCACTAAATGGTTTAAACAAGATGATAATGAATTTCGAATACACGCGTGAATTTGGTGTGGCGCCTGGAAGAGGAAGGCGTCCTATCCCAGTGAAAATTATTGACGAAGTTGTTGCTGTAACTAACCATGCAGTCTATATTACACTGGTACCCATTCATGGTCGACGGTGCAGCAACTGAAACCTCATGATCCACAGCAACGCTGTGTATTAGCTCTTCGGTTTCTGGCACACTGAAATTAATGAAATGTGGCCGGGCTATATTCAATGCAGTAACGAAGCACAATCTACACTATGGTGAAATGCGGTAGGGAGCTTTGGTTGAGTGGAAAGGTACTGAGCCATTCTGAATTTATTAACGTTTCTAAAAACACCAATGAATTTCTTTCTAAAGGCGAAAATCCAATAATAACATTAACGAATGGCCTCCAGAACTGAAATGACTAAATTTCAGTAACACAACTGATGGCAAACACTTCAAAACGACAACAATATAAAATCACTTTCCCTTAGTAAAGAATATTAAATGAAGTAAAAATACAATTACAATACAAACAGCAAAACATTTGATCAAATGAAAATGTCAAAAATATTAACAGTCGGCTATTTCCGGTAATTATCAAAACGCCATTGTCTTCGAAGTTGTCAAAATGACTGAGAAATCTGGTTCAAATTTATGATGATACAGGCGGTGGTGCCGGCCGCGGTGGTCTAGCGGTTCTGGCGCTGCAGTCCGGAACCGCGGGACTGCTACGGTCGCAGGTTCGAATCCTGCCTCGGGCATGGGTGTGTGTGATGTCCTTAGGTTAGTTAGGTTTAAGTAGTTCTAAGTTCTAGGGGACTTATGACCTAAGATGTTGAGCCCCATAGTGCTGAGAGCCATTTGAACCATTTTTGAACAGGCGGTGGCAGAGGCAACACCTGTACCAATAATTCCTCCTTCTCTACTAACACAGGACGGCGGTTGCCGTTACCACAGTAGCAGAATAGTCGAAACCTCCATTAAAAGCTTGAAACATGGTACACAGACATCTTTAATTAGACCACAGTTAACAAGAGAAACAATCACCTGTCCTGTAACACAGAGACAGTTCGTTAATTATTTAGTAGAAAATAAACACCCTGCAGTTGCAGAAAAGTACGAACGCTATGGAGAAAACTTTGACTACTTGACTACAGTGCCATAATACTTTTTTATTTGTGGGTGCCAACAGTTTAGTAAACGGCTCCAGCCTGTGATGCTATCCAACAGGTAACTATAGACATGCCTTAGAAATGAGGTAGCTAAATTCAACAATTTTCACTGACTATAAAGTACAATTCGTAAATCAGAAGAGTTACATCTGCATTCTGTACCCTTAGATTCTAAAATCAGTTTGGAATAGTGACTGCCGCAAGCCGAGCCACTGACAGAACTGGGCTCAAGTAGTGCCACGCAAGACCTTCGTAAATAACACATCTATATACATAACAACGAGCAACGAGGTAGGATACGGAGTCAAAACAGCCACCAAACGACACCATGTGACGTGCACACTAATCGGATGCTCGTAAAATCCAGCGCCCACTCACAAACGCTTGCTTGGAGAGCACCGAGAGAAGGATTTAACGAAGATTACTCGTAGTCGGAAACCTAGGGCATCATCCAGCCACCGCGTCCAGTATTTGCAAAGGTGAATGTTCAAATGGTTCAAATGGCTCTGAGCACTATGGGACTCAACTGCTGTGGTCATTAGTCCCCTAGAACTTAGAACTACTTAAACCTAACTAACCTAAGGACATCACACACATCCATGCCCGAGGCAGGATTCGAACCTGCGACCGTAGCAGTCGCACGGTTCCGGACTGCGCGCCTAGAACCGCGAGACCACCGCGGCCGGCTGCAAAGGTGAGACCGGACGCCAACCCGGCACCAGAATGGGCACAAACTGCTTGCAACTTCAATAGCATAGGACACGCCGAATACTGTGCGTCCTGCCAAAATAGCTTTTAACGAGCAATGTTCACGGCTGCGACCAACACTCGTCCCCCGCCAAACCCGCAGTGAGCAAAGGTACCACTCTTGCCAACGGGCCACGACAGTCGCTTGGCCACGACAACACGCCGTCTCACTTGCGCTCTTCGCCGCGGGTGTCACACTCTCCTCTTCTCCAGGTCGCCGCAGCCCTTAATTACCTGCGGCCGTGGTGGCCGAGCGGTTGTAGGCGCTTCTGTCTGGAACCGCGCGACCGCTACGGTCGCAGGTTCGAATCCTGCCTCGGGCGTGGATATGTGTGATGTCCTTAGGTTAGTTAGGTTTAAGTAGTTCTAAGTTCTAGGGGACTGATGACCTCAGATGTTAAGTCCCATAGTGCTCAGAGCCATTTGAACCTTAATTACCTTCTCCTCCGACCTGCCCGCTACCGGCAACAGTGACGCTCCATGCGCTCTTGCGGCCAGAGGGATTCCACGTCCGCTGGAATCACGCAAAATTAAACAAGGGCGCACGGCATATACTGGGTGCAGTGAATACATAGAACGGCCGATTTTGTGGTTTTGTTAAACAGCGTGTTAGGGGGGAAGGGCCATTCCACTACATGTGTGGCGTGGAATCACAACCACCTTCAGTCTGTGTCCGTTCTTCTTTGAAGACGGTACTGCCAGATGTAATGTCCGGCGTACCGCGATGTCAGCACGTTCTCGAGACCACCTTGTACAACATGTGATTCCTGCTTTGGCAGAGCGCAGCGCAGTGCATCGTTGTTTTTATGCAAGATGGGGCAACAACTAATTTCTCCCGACCAGTGAAAGTCCAGCTTAAATCAACATTCCACGAACATGTTATCCTCAGAAGATTTCCCCTCCCGTCGGAGTTTCGAGTCCTCCCTCGGGCTTGGGTGTGTGTGTTGTTCTTAGCATAAGTTCGTTTAAGTTGGTTTAAGTAGTGTGTAGGTCTAGGGACCGATGACCTCAGCAGTCTGGTCACTTAGAAATTCACACACATTTGATGAACACTTTGAGAGGTTTTCCAGACGCATGACCTGCAAGATCACTTGATCAGAGTAGTTGTGAATTTGGGCTCTGGAGATGTCTAGAAGGACGCATTTACAGATTGAGTCTCTACCTTTTCTAAGGCCAGTATACAAGATCACGTACCTCATATTAAAGCGAAGTTCCTGTGAGCCACTGCAGAGCACTCCGTTCTAAAGGTGCAGAACATCGTCGGCGTCTCCGGTGCTCATACTGAATATATTATGTTAGTGGCAGTAATTAATAAAATCACATTATGCTTTTCTGACTTGTTTCACCTTTTCGTTCCACGTCCCCTTCCTAATACACTACATTTCTATACGTCTGTCTTGCATTCACAAAGCCAGATTTGCACCTAGTGGCCAAAATTGGAACTAATTATTTTCCAGCGTTAATCGGTTCTGTATTGATTCACCAGCATATCTATCAAGTTTCGTCGCCATACGTTAATTACTGCCCACAATAGATGTCTGTGGGTAGCTGTACTTTAATTATAACCACTCGAAATGATTCTCAATGCATGAGGCAACAAACATAATTAATACATCTTGCAACGCTTCATAGACCTAATACAAAAGGAGGCTTATCGTCTATTTCTCTTTAAGAACACTATGACACTAGGCAACAGATGCCGCGAAAGGAGTCTTACAAGATGGCCCACTGACATTACTCCGTACTGGTAACTTCAGGCATTTTCGGAGCTCAACATCTGACTAAACTAGGATGGGGAAATATAACGGATTTGTGATTGTGGATGGAGCCATATCGGAATCTGCGTTAAGAAATTGAAACTTACAATGGAATAGCTGAATGTTGATGGATGGATAGGAAATTGGTTATCGATCATGTGGAAGGCAAGGCCGATGTTTTATTAGTGTGACACTTGCTAGCTACAAAATGGTTCAAATGGCTCTGAGCACTATGAGACTCAACTGCTGAGGTCATTAGTCCCCTAGAACTTAGAACTAGTTAAACCTAACTAACCTAAGGACATCACAAACATCCATGCCCGAGGCAGGATTCGAACCTGCGACCGTAGCGGTCTTGCGGTTCCAGACTGCTAGCTACAGAAAGTGACATTAATTACAAAGTTTTTGCCAGAAATAATAAATGAAAAGCATTCTATTGTATGTTTATTGTCGTATGAATTTATTTTGTTACCCAGCTTTCAGTTTACAGACTCTGATAATGGCTTGGTAAATAGAAAAAGGGTTAACAGAATGAGTTAATACTGTTTGATACGCAAAATATTGCGCTTTTCATTTATAATTATAAAGTGGTTCAACCTAGATGAGATGGAAGAATCAGCTAATAATCTCCAGAAAGGTAAATCACCAGCCCTAAAATTATGCAAATATGACGTGAGGTGTAAAGTTTTGGCACACATGTATATGTTTAGAATCTTCTAAAACTGGTATATATTCTTGGCAATAGGTAGTAGCTATCGTGATACTTTTCGTTGCAGTAGTAGTATAGGATTCTACCTTACGCTAGGCTATAAGGAATCGTGTGTATTATAGGTAGGAAATGGAACTTGTGTCAGGCGAAGTGTACGTTGTGGTCAGACACTAAATGAAAATTCCTTGCACCGCAGAGCTATTGTTGTTGTAGTGAAGAATGGTTCCAGTTCAGCCCATCCAGTATGTTACTATCTGTAGCTGAGCTGCAATTCGGGTCTATTGACCCCTAGGCTGAACCTGTGGTGCGGGCCCTAAGTGAAGAAATTTTGTACAACTTAACTCCCAAATACAGTATTCTAGAGCAATTTTCTTATTCAAAACTATATAACACTGTATTTAAGCTATGTATAAAATAATATACAATTTGTAGTTTATTGAATTGGAGTGAATAAAAACATAAAAATATTTACGGTATCCATCATACTGATGCAACTTCAATTTGACAGAATTTCGTTAACTACTCTTTTGAAAGTTTTAGTGATTTGACCAACTGTAGTAGTATGCGTTTGACCCTGCACCGTTGGGAACTTGACGTGCTGTCTTTGAGGAGTGAAGGCTGAATTATTCACATACGTCTTACACTGAAAGATTCAAATTAATTACATGTACTTCTTTTACGATTATCAGAAGGATCCCACCAAAAAATTAAAACAAATACATTTGCTTTTGAAAATGTCTGCGGTGCGGTGCACAATAGCGACGGCCTATGGCATGTTCAAAATTACTTTCGGATTGATATTTCGGCAGGAACACGAGGGTGCGCGGAGCTAAAATGCCACGTCCCCGCACGGGAAACACACACACACGCATATACATCTCGCTCAAAGTCGTCAATTATTCTATGTACAGAGATGAAGTTGACATTACTGTCTTCTAGAAGAATTGTATTATATTTCTATTTTGAATATAAAATTTATAACACAATATACAGCAAATGGTGAGAAAATGTATTACCTTACGAAACTGCCGAATATTCGACATGCATGAAACATTCTTGCTGGTGAGTTTGTGAATATATCTTGGGAGCGAAATCTTAAGAATAAAAAATATTTTCATTTTCTTCAGACCGGAACTCCGCCAGACATCTCTAAAACTAGGTAACCTAAGTTTAAACGTGATGCATAGTGATGCGCTTGCACTTGAACGCCTCAGCAGTCGCCAGTTCGGTCTCGTTGCGAGAGAAAGATAGCTACGTTTTTAACGAACGTTTTCTGAACAGACTTTCTACATATTTATAACATACCAAAAGACATGCCTTACTTTATCGGTTTGGAAACAAAAGTAGGATAGTCTCTATATATACAAGGCAATGTTCTGACGACTTATCAGTCCCAGCTCAAACGGCTGACAGAAACGTGAAATTATGGGAAGTTGTGAATCTTATACTGTAGGCGTCGTCTGAGACGAGTTCTTTCGATTTTCCAACCCTACTAGGATTAAATAGGGGATTAAGGGTATTTTTTGGTGAATAACGTCGCTATGAAGGCAATTTTGAAGCTAGACATATGAAAACTGTTATTTGGTTTCTTGTTCAGTAATAAAGAAATACGTGTTTCGGCATTTTGGTAGTTTAACCCTGTCACTGTGAAATAGTGGTTGAAATATATTTTTAAAAATGTTATTAATAAAAAACTAGTAATTTTTAAAGCTGCAGCTATCAACACTGGTATTTGACTTCTCCATTACAAATTAAAAAATATGTGTTTCAGTGTTTTTGAAAACAGCCCCTTACTTGGTAAAATAGGGGATAAGACTTTTCATGAAAACATTTTATTATGAAAGCATTTTTAAAGTTAAATCTAAAAATATTTAAATTCAGCTTCTCAGTTCGAAATAAAAACGTATGTTTCTCTGTTTTTGAAAATTCAACTTCTATGGAGATGATGCGGGGTATAAAAGTTCTTTTGGAAATATTTCATTCTCCAATCGTTTTTGAAGCTAAATCTATGATAATTTGTAATTGGATTCTCTGTTAAAAATAAAACATACTGATTTCACTGTTTTTGGAAATAAAACCGGTGAAGGGGTGAAATAGGAGATGAAACGTTTTATAAAAATATTTCATCCTGAAAGCATTTTTAAAATAAGCTAAACCTTGCCAAATTGGTTTTTGTGTTCTCGCTTAGAGATAGAAAATACTTGTTTCGCTCTTTTTGAAAATGAAACTCTAAAGGGGATGATATACGGTCAGACCGATTCACTGACTCGTCATCGTCTAGCTCAGACAGTTAAGGATATAAACTTGAAGTTTGGAGAGAGGGTGGATCTTGTAATGTAGGCGTCGTTTAAGAAGGAATTGTCTGAAATTCCACTCCTAAGGAGGTGAAATAGGGTATCGAACGGTTTTTTAAAGTATGTCGCTATTAAGGGAATTTTGAAGCTAGAACTTCGAAGACTGGCATTTGATTTCTCAGTTATAAAATAAAAAATGTGTTTCAGTATTTTTGTAAGTTCAACCACTAAGGGAGTAAGACAGAGAGTGAGAGTGGTTTTGAAAATAATTACTAAAGAACTAGTGAAGGATTTTTAAGGCTAGACATATGACAACCAGGTTAGAAATATAAAAATTCGTGTTTGAGAGTTTCTGGAAATTTATTCCCTAAGGGAGTGCAATAGGGAATTAATTTTTTAAAGAAAATATTTCGTTACATTAAAAAAACTGAAGGCTAAATTTATGAAAACTGATAATTCACTTCTCGGTTACATATACAGAAATATGTATTAGGTGATGAAAGTTTCTATGGAAATATCTCCACAAGAATGCGAAAATCACGATTAACAAGAACTTTGGACTCCGGCTACCAGAATCGTCTATTGGTCAGAAGTAAATTCGGAAACGACCATGCCTATATGGCCTGGCTGGGCAGAAATTGTAAGACTTCAGGCTTCCTATGTATGTGGCTGAAGACTGTTACTAATAATACTGATAACGATAATTTTATTATTGTACTGCTATTACTACTACTACTACTAACATTAACAGTGTGTAAGCCCTACAGCAATATAGTAGCAATTATATAGTTACTGTTACGATGTGTTGTCAATTAGTTTGTTTCTATGTTACGAAGTGAATGAAGAAGCAATTTCGGGTCAGTTTTGGAAACTAACTTTAAGCTGGGGAAAATGTTTTCATGATGTGGTGTCACCGCCGGACACCACACTTGCTAGGTGGTAGCTTAAATCGGCCGCGGTCCATTAGTACATGTCGGACCCGCGTGTCGCCACTGTCAGGATCGCAGATCGAGCGCCACCACAAGGCAGGTCTCGAGAGAGGTACTAGCACTCGCCCCCAGTTGTACGACGACTTTGCTAGCGACTACAATGACGAAGCCTTTCTCTCATTTGCCGAGAGACAGTTAGAAAAGCCTTAAGCTAAGTCCATGTCTACGACCTAGCAAGGCGCCATTCGTCTTAGATAGCTTGTATCTATAGAGTCTCACTTGTATCTCCACAATCTCCAGATGTCTCATCAAGAACGATGTATACAAGGATGTATTAAAAGTTAAGTATTCAAGGAGCTACGTACTTTTCTTTATAACATTCATAACGTATCCTGTTTCAGACCTCACTCCATCCTTCGTGAGTTAGCGCGTGCATCGTGGCCGCCTCTTTCAATTAGTGTGCGTAGTGTCGGCAAGTCGGCCGACACTACACATGATATACTTAGCCATACCCGATGTGAGCGTGTCAGTTTTGACATGATAAATGCATGTACAAATTACGCGACTGTAGTGGGTGAACTATGTGTGGAAGAAGCACCACTCACAGGATCGTGTCATGTCTTACGCTACTATCCGAAAAAAAAGATTATTGGTAATTATTATTACCCGTATTACAGTGTTACGGAAGAGTGCTAATACTAATGCTCTTCGAAAAATAATTTACTTTCGTGAGGGATTCAAAGTGGAATCCCTTTTTCTTTACTACTCATAAAATTACAATTTATCTCTCAGGAGATAATTACTACCAGGTTGGAAACCACTGACCTAGGCAGAAATGCGGATCTGCCCTGTGGAATAAAGAAATAACAATATTGGCACTGTCAGTAGAATCATTTAAGTTGTCTAGGATACAGATGGTCCATTTACATCAATATGACCACAGCCTATATTCGAAGTCAACGTGTAGTAATCTCTCACAGATGGCAGGTCGCAGCAGTAGCACTGGCGGATGTATAGAGCGTTTTTGCTGAGTGGTGGTGGGCGGGGGGGGGGGGGGTGAGGGAGGGGACGCGAAAACGGTAGAGTCATTGTTGTAATGCGATTTATCTGACGTCTGCGAGAGCAGGACCATTGCCTTTTGGGCCAAGGGTGGAACCATTTTCGAAAGGGCTAACTTTGTAAACTGTTCGACTGCCGTTGTGGTTGAAGTATTCTGTGCATGGAAAAAAAAGCGCTGTCCAAACCCGGCGCCGAGGCAACTGTTGTGCACCGTGGGCTATAGACGATAAGGGGTGAACAAGGCCTGCAAGATGTGAGTGGGCGAATAGATCAGCAGCAGTTGGACGAATAACCACCCAGATGAACCAAGAGATACCACGAATGTCTCCTGAACCCATGTTCAGCGAAGATAGGTGCACATGGGCCTCTGCAGCAGGTGCTTCGTTCATGCATCCTGCTGACTGCTGTTGGTTCGGATGAATGGTTCGAATGGCTCTGAGCACTATGCGACTTAATTTCTCAGATCATCAGTCGCCTAGAACTTAGAACTAATTAAACCTAACTAACCTAAGGACATCACACACGTCCATGCCCGAGGCAGGATTCGAACCTGCGACCGTAGCGGTCGCTCGGTTCCAGACTGTAGCGGCTAGAACCGCACGGCCACTCCGGCCGGCGCCTGCTGTTAATCAGCACTCTGGTGCCGCAACCGGACGTCTATTGAGTGACATAAGATGTCATTTTCACATAATCACTTTGATGCGCAATCAGACAGACGGGAAACACTCTGCAACCATCTTCCGAAGGATCCAGCCAGGAGGAGGGAGTGTTATGGTCTGAGGAATGTTTTCGTGGCATTTCTGAATGACCTTGTTATTTAGGAAGGCACAATGGATCATCACATGTATGTAGCTACCCATGGGACCATGTCCATCCCTGCACGCAGCGTGTTTCTCCTGGGCATGATGGCATCTACCAGCAGGCCATTGTAATGTCTCACACAAATTGCAGTGTACTTGCATGGTCCTAAGAGCACCAGGCTGAGCTTACTCTCCTGGACACCAAACTCCCAGATTTAAATCTAGTCGAGAATATGTGGGACCACTTCGATAGGGCTGTTCGGACCTTAGACCCTTGACCGAGAAACGTATCACAGCGGGCCATGGCACTTGAGTCGGCATGGTTCAGCTTCAACGTCAGTACCTTCGAGAAGCTCACTGATTCTCCTCCTGCATGACTCGCAAAGGCATACACTAGAAAGGGTGGCTGTTCGGACTTTTAGGTGGTCAGATTAATGTGACTGGATAGTATATTACTGCACCCTAAGTACCACTCTCATAGGTATCTCTTAAGATTAGACCTATTATGGCAGACAGGGCGATTAAGAAGTCATTCTTCTTACATTCCATTCGTGAATGAAGCATCCATTGCCATTGCCATGAGCTTCACAGTGGTTTGCGGGACGTGGATGAAGATGTTGATGTGGAACTGTTGTGAGTCTGTTGCGGAGTGATCGACAGCATCCATGTCAGGTCATTATTTGCAAATGGGCTAGAGTTTCTAATCATAAGAATGTGCACTTAAGAGTTGAAAACAGGTTGGGAAGTGTGCATTATTTGGATTAAAGACGTATGAGTCGACCACTGTGTTATTACACCTGAAGGTTAGGCACCTTCAAAATGGCTCTGAGCACTATGGGACTTAACTGCTGAGGCCACCAGTCCCCTAGAACTTAGAACTACTTAAACCTAACTAACCTAAGGAGATCACACACATCCATGCCCGAAGCAGGATTCGAACCTGCGACCGTAGCGGTCGCGCAGTTCCAGACTGTAGCGCCTAGAACCGCTCGGTCACCTCGGCCGGCTAGGCACCTTCGGTCAGGATTATCGCAACTCAGGGTGTAATCGTGGTCGATTGTATATGGGCAACTGAGCTACAAGTATTGTGGTTCGTTTTCGTTTGTAACCACTGCAGTTGTTTACTTGAACATCACCAGATGTTTCCGATAGCGGCAAAGTGCAATAATATCGTGGTTGAGTAGTACGTCGGCAGCCTTAATTGAGCCGCCCGCGTAGTTCCCCCCGCGATCGCCAGGTGGCGCCGCCGTTACTGCCACCTGGCGGCTGCGCTGGGCGCAAACAACGCAGCGTCTGCAACCGCGGCACGTCCGCCGGCGGCGTGCCTGCCACACGCGGGCCAGCGGCCGCAACATTTCAAGTTGCCCCTCGTATCGCCACTAAATTTCCCAGTCGTGTTTAAAATTTCCGCTCCAGCAAGTGTTTCCTACTCTTTCGTCTTAAATTAGACATCGACGACTGTACTCGGAATACGTGACTGCGGTGCGGAATGGCTACGTAACAAGATTGAGAGATCTGGCTTCTCATTTCAGTGCACTCGCCGCATCCAGAGGCAGCGATTAAAGTGTTTCTGTACCATCGCACCGAAATTTCTGACTCTCGCAGCGGAATGAATTATAGGTCCATCATTCGTTCCACGGTCCGCTGTTTGCAATAATTAATTGCTTTACGTATTACCAATACGACAATAATTGGGTTAAGACAACGGTCTGGATCGAAATAATATTTTATTAATGACCGGTTTCGACTTAATGTAGAAGTTCTCTTCACAAGGTGAGTACTGCAAGAATAAGAATGGCAGGGTTACAGGAAGTTTCCTGAGGGTGACGTCAGAAGAAAGTCTAACGAAGTAGCGATGTAGCATTTACCCATTTTACTGCTGCTGGTGGCTCCTCGGATGCTCACACGGCCACACGACACTTCATAAACCGCTGAGTGATGGTTGCAATGACACGGGTTAAATAGCGTGCACATTTAACGCTGAAAACCGATTACGTCTACCTCAGCCAATCTTGACAACGATATCACTTCGAGTACACACTGGAAGGTACTGTCTAGCAATTATACGGAGATATCTACATATTTTAGTATGTTAATCATTGAATATAATTAATTGCTAGTTGTAAGTCACGTTATGCTAGCTTGGGTATTAAAAAAGATTTTAAAAAATTGTTTTGTTCCTTTGCTTATCGGCTGTAAACTAATGAGAACGATGTCTAACTCGTACCAAAGCCAGTAGGTGGCATTTCATGTTCTCTCAAGCTGTAAACTCAATTATCTTAACATAGAAGAGTATCTGTCTGGTGATTTATACCTATTTACCAGTTTATATATATTCGATTTTAGTTTACGATAGTTTATTGCGAGCTAGACGTCTTACCTAGTTCTATCACCAAATCGCTGCTACACTTCTGGACAATGTCATCGCCGGCCGAAGTGGCCGTGCGGTTAAAGGTGCTGCAGTCTAGAACCGCAAAACCGCTACGGTCGCAGGTTCGAATCCTGCCTCGGGCATGGATGTTTGTGATGTCCTTAGGTTAGTTAGGTTTAACTAGTTCTAAGTTCTAGGGGACTAATGACCTCAGCAGTTCAGTCCCATAGTGCTCAGAGCCATTTGAACCATTTTTTGACAATGTCATCCAAATTTACCAATAATAGATTAGATCTTAGCAACACAGTCAATCAAGGAAGGTAGCATAGAAGTAATCGTCTCGACAGCAAGAGTGCTATTAGAGACTCGTCACTAGTAATCTTGTAAATATATACATAATTTAGTCCGGCAGACTCTGGAGGGTTGCACGCTACACAAAATCAAATAATTTTTCTCTAGTGTCATAATTTCCTATAAGCATTACTTAATCCTATGGAGGGCGTATTTCTCTTCGCTTGTAAAGACTAATTTGTTGCTGTGACGGC
Source organism: Schistocerca nitens (assembly GCF_023898315.1). Classification (NCBI taxonomy): domain Eukaryota; kingdom Metazoa; phylum Arthropoda; class Insecta; order Orthoptera; family Acrididae; genus Schistocerca; species Schistocerca nitens. Next base: position 423,406,324 of record NC_064615.1, read on the forward strand.
TCGTGTTGTAGTGGTAAAAGGCATACTTCGTTCTTCAGTTGTAATAGCTGTTTCACATTTACATTTAGTTGTATGTCTTGACCCATCACAGTACTCTTTTTTCTAATGGAGCGGTGCCACTAGAGTGAATACACTGATATGGCTGGTGTTCACTACATAGTGAAACACAGCGAGCGAGCAGCACATTGGGTTTATCAACAAAAACATGCCATTCGTCCTAATCTGCATCATTTGACGTTTACTGCTGTGTGTCGCCGACTACGTAAACAGGGTCATTTAGCACATCACTGCACGGGGACGGAGTTCCGCAGTACGACCTCTACAGTTTGATGAATCTGTACAGCAGCATGTGGAGCAAGATTCTTCCATCAGCGTTCGTGAAAATGCGCGTAACATGGGGACGAATCAGATGAATGTAAGGAAAGTGCTTCAAGAGCAGCTGCTACACCCGTTTCACTTGCTGCATGGGCACAACCTGAAACAAGATGATCATCCACTCAGATCACAGTTTTTACAGTGGCATCTGGTTGGTTGGTTGGTTTGGGGAAGGAGACCAGACAGCGTGGTCATTGGTCTCTTCGGATTAGGGAAGGATGGGGAAGGAAGTCGGCCGTGCCTTTTCAGAGGAACCATCCCGGCATTTACCTGGAGTGATTTAGGGAAATCACGGAAAACCTAAATCAGAATGAGATTTTCACTCTGCAGCGGAGTGTGCGCTGATATGAAACTTCCTGGCAGATTAAAACTGTGTGCCCGACCGAGACCCGAACTCGGGACCTTTGCCTTTCGCGGGCAAGGGCTCTACCAACTGAGCTACCGAAGCACGACTCACGCCCCGTACTCACAGCCTTACTTCTGCCAGTACCTCGTCTCCTACCTTCCAAACTTTACAGAAGCTCTCCTGCGAAACATGCAGAACCAGCACTCCTGAAAGAAAGGATATTGCGGAGACATGGCTTAGCCACAGCCTGGGGGATGTTTCCAGAATTAGATTTTCACTCTGCAGCGGAGTGTGCGCTGATATGAAACTTCCTGGCAGATTAAAACTGTGTGCCCGACCGAGACCCGAACTCGGGACCTTTGCCTTTCGCGGGCAAGGGCTCTACCAACTGAGCTACCGAAGCACGACTCACGCCCCGTACTCACAGCCTTACTTCTGCCAGTACCTCGTCTCCTACCTTCCAAACTTTACAGAAGCTCTCCTGCGAAACATGCAGAACCAGCACTCCTGAAAGAAAGGATATTGCGGAGACATGGCTTAGCCACAGCCTGGGGGATGTTTCCAGAATGAGATTTTCACTCTGCAGCGGAGTGTGCGCTGATATGAAACTTCCTGGCAGATTAAAACTGTGTGCCCGACCGAGACCCGAACTCGGGACCTTTGCCTTTCGCGGGCAAGGGCTCTACCAACTGAGCTACCGAAGCACGACTCACGCCCCGTACTCACAGCCTTACTTCTGCCAGTACCTCGTCTCCTACCTTCCAAACTTTACAGAAGCTCTCCTGCGAAACATGCAGAACCAGCACTCCTGAAAGAAAGGATATTGCGGAGACATGGCTTAGCCACAGCCTGGGGGATGTTTCCAGAATGAGATTTTCACTCTGCAGCGGAGTGTGCGCTGATATGAAACTTCCTGGCAGATTAAAACTGTGTGCCCGACCGAGACCCGAACTCGGGACCTTTGCCTTTCGCGGGCAAGGGCTCTACCAACTGAGCTACCGAAGCACGACTCACGCCCCGTACTCACAGCCTTACTTCTGCCAGTACCTCGTCTCCTACCTTCCAAACTTTACAGAAGCTCTCCTGCGAAACATGCAGAACCAGCACTCCTGAAAGAAAGGATATTGCGGAGACATGGCTTAGCCACATCCTGGGGGATGTTTCCAGAATTAGATTTTCACTCTGCAGCGGAGTGTGCGCTGATATGAAACTTCCTGGCAGATTAAAACTGTGTGCCCAACCGAGACCCGAACTCGGGACCTTTGCATTTCGCGGGCAAGGGCTCTACCAACTGAGCTACCGAAGCACGACTCACGCTCCGTACTCACAGCCTTACTTCTGCCAGTACCTCGTCTCCTACCTTCCAAACTTTACAGAAGCTCTCCTGCGAAACATGCAGAACCAGCACTCCTGAAAGAAAGGATATTGCGGAGACATGGCTTAGCCACAGCCTGGGGGATGTTTCCAGAATGAGATTTTCACTCTGCAGCGGAGTGTGCGCTGATATGAAACTTCCTGGCAGATTAAAACTGTGTGCCCGACCGAGACCCGAACTCGGGACCTTTGCCTTTCGTGGGCAAGGGCTCTACCAACTGAGCTACCGAAGCACGACTCACGCCCCGTACTCACAGCCTTACTTCTGCCAGTACCTCGTCCTACCTTCCAAACTTTACAGAAGCTCTCCTGCGAAACATGCAGAACCAGCACTCCTGAAAGAAAGGATATTGCGGAGACATGGCTTAGCCACAGCCTGGGGGATGTTTCTAGAATGAGATTTTCACTCTGCAGCGGAGTGTGCGCTGATATGAAACTTCCTGGCAGATTAAAACTGTGTGCTCGACCGAGACCCGAACTCGGGACCTTTGCCTTTCACGGGCAAGGGCTCTACCAACTGAGCTACCGAAGCACGACTCACGCCCCGTACTCACAGCCTTACTTCTGCCAGTACCTCGTCTCCTACCTTCCAAACTTTACAGAAGCTCTCCTGCGAAACATGCAGAACCAGCACTCCTGAAAGAAAGGATATTGCGGTGACATGGCTTAGCCACAGCCTGGGGGATGTTTCCAGAATGAGATTTTCACTCTGCAGCGGAGTGTGCGCTGATATGAAACTTCCTGTCAGATTAAAACTGTGTGCCCGACCGAGACCCGAACTCGGGACCTTTGCCTTTCGCTGGCAAGGGCTCTACCAACTGAGCTACCGAAGCACAACTCACGCCCCGTACTCACAGCCTTACTTCTGCCAGTACCTCGTCTCCTACCTTCCGAACTTTACAGAAGCTCTCCTGCGAAACATGCAGTACCAGCACTCCTGAAAGAAAGGATATTGCGGAGACATGGCTTAGCCACAGCCTGGGGGATGTTTCCAGAATGAGATTTTCACTCTGCAGCGGAGTGTGCGCTGATATGAAACTTCCTGGCAGATTAAAACTGTGTGCCCGACCGAGACCCGAACTCGGGACCTTTGCCTTTCGCGGGCAAGGGCTCTACCAACTGAGCTACCGAAGCACGACTCAAGCCCCGTACTCACAGCCTTACTTCTGCCAGTACCTCGTCTCCTACCTTCCAAACTTTACAGAAGCTCTCCTGCGAAACATGCAGAATCAGCACTCCTGAAAGAAAGGATATTGCGGAGACATGGCTTAGCCACAGCCTGGGGGATGTTTCCAGAATGAGATTTTCACTCTGCAGCGGAGTGTGCGCTGATATGAAACTTCCTGGCAGATTAAAACTGTGTGCCCGACCGAGACCCGAACTCGGGACCTTTGCCTTTCGCGGGCAAGGGCTCTACCAACTGAGCTACCGAAGCACGACTCACGCCCCGTACTCACAGCCTTACTTCTGCCAGTACCTCGTCTCCTACCTTCCAAACTTTACAGAAGCTCTCCTGCGAAACATGCAGAACCAGCACTCCTGAAAGAAAGGATATTGCGGAGACATGGCTTAGCCACAGCCTGGGGGATGTTTCCAGAATTAGATTTTCACTCTGCAGCGGAGTGTGCGCTGATATGAAACTTCCTGGCAGATTAAAACTGTGTGCCCGACCGAGACCCGAACTCGGGACCTTTGCCTTTCGCGGGCAAGGGCTCTACCAACTGAGCTACCGAAGCACGACTCACGCCCCGTACTCACAGCCTTACTTCTGCCAGTACCTCGTCTCCTACCTTCCAAACTTTACAGAAGCTCTCCTGCGAAACATGCAGAACCAGCACTCCTGAAAGAAAGGATATTGCGGAGACATGGCTTAGCCACAGCCTGGGGGATGTTTCTAGAATGAGATTTTCACTCTGCAGCGGAGTGTGCGCTGATATGAAACTTCCTGGCAGATTAAAACTGTGTGCCCGACCGAGACCCGAACTCGGGACCTTTGCCTTTCGCGGGCAAGGGCTCTACCAACTGAGCTACCGAAGCACGACTCACGCCCCGTACTCACAGCCTTACTTCTGCCAGTACCTCGTCTCCTACCTTCCAAACTTTACAGAAGCTCTCCTGCGAAACATGCAGAACCAGCACTCCTGAAAGAAAGGATATTGCGGAGACATGGCTTAGCCACAGCCTGGGGGATGTTTCCAGATGAGATTTTCACTCTGCAGCGGAGTGTGCGCTGATATGAAACTTCCTGGCAGATTAAAACTGTGTGCCCGACCGAGACCCGAACTCGGGACCTTTGCCTTTCGTGGGCAAGGGCTCTACCAACTGAGCTACCGAAGCACGACTCACGCCCCGTACTCACAGCCTTACTTCTGCCAGTACCTCGTCTCCTACCTTCCAAACTTAACAGAAGCCCTCCTGCGAAACATGCAGAACCAGCACTCCTGAAAGAAAGGATATTGCGGAGACATGGCTTAGCCACAGCCTGGGGGATGTTTCCAGAATGAGATTTTCACTCTGCAGCGGAGTGTGCGCTGATATGAAACTTCATGGCAGATTAAAACTGTGTGCCTGACCGAGACCCGAACTCGGGACCTTTGCCTTTCGCGGGCAAGGGCTCTACCAACTGAGCTACCGAAGCACGACTCACGCCCCGTACTCACAGCCTTACTTCTGCCAGTACCTCGTCTCCTACCTTCCAAACTTTACAGAAGCTCTCCTGCGAAACATGCAGAACCAGCACTCCTGAAAGAAAGGATATTGCGGAGACATGGCTTAGCCACAGCCTGGGGGATGTTTCCAGAATGAGATTTTCACTCTGCAGCGGAGTGTGCGCTGATATGAAACTTCCTGGCAGATAAAAACTGTGTGCCCGACCGAGACCCGAACTCGGGACCTTTGCCTTTCGTGGGCAAGGGCTCTACCAACTGAGCTACCGAAGCACGACTCACGCCCCGTACTCCTGCCAGTACCTCGTCTCCTACCTTCCAAACTTTACAGAAGCCCTCCTGCTAAACATGCAGAACCAGCACTCCTGAAAGAAAGGATATTGCGGAGACATGGCTTAGCTACAGCCTGGGGGATGTTTCCAGAATGAGATTTTCACTCTGCAGCGGAGTGTGCGCTGATATGAAACTTCCTGGCAGATTAAAACTGTGTGCCCGACCGAGACCCGACCTCGGGACCTTTGCCTTTCGCGGGCAAGGGCTCTACCAACTGAGCTACCGAAGCACGACTCACGCCCCGTACTCACAGCCTTACTTCTGCCAGTACCTCGTCTCCTACCTTCCAAACTTTACAGAAGCTCTCCTGCGAAACATGCAGAACCAGCACTCCTGAAAGAAAGGATATTGCGGAGACATGGCTTAGCCACAGCCTGGGGGATGTTTCCAGAATGAGATTTTCACTCTGCAGCGGAGTGTGCGCTGATATGAAACTTCCTGGCAGATTAAAACTGTGTGCCCGACCGAGACCCGAACTCGGGACCTTTGCCTTTCGCGGGCAAGGGCTCTACCAACTGAGCTACCGAAGCACGACTCACGCCCCGTACTCACAGCCTTACTTCTGCCAGTACCTCGTCTCCTACCTTCCAAACTTTACAGAAGCTCTCCTGCGAAACATGCAGAACCAGCACTCCTGAAAGAAAGGATATTGCGGAGACATGGCTTAGCCACAGCCTGGGGGATGTTTCCAGAATGAGATTTTCACTCTGCAGCGGAGTGTGCGCTGATATGAAACATCCTGGCAGATTATAACTATGTGCCCGACCGAGACCCGAACTCGGGACCTTTGCCTTTCGCGGGCAAGGGCTCTACCAACTGAGCTACCGTAGCACGACTCACGCCCCGTACTCACAGCCTTACTTCTGCCAGTACCTCGTCTCCTACCTTCCAAACTTTACAGAAGCTCTCCTGCGAAACATGCAGAACCAGCACTCCTGAAAGAAAGGATATTGCGGAGACATGGCTTAGCCACAGCCTGGGGGATGTTTCCAGAATGAGATTTTCACTCTGCAGCGGAGTGTGCGCTGATATGAAACTTCCTGGCAGATTAAAACTGTGTGCCCGACCGAGACCCGAACTCGGGACCTTTGCCTTTCGCGGGCAAGGGCTCTACCAACTGAGCTACCGAAGCACGACTCACGCCCCGTACTCACAGCCTTACTTCTGCCAGTACCTCGTCTCCTACCTTCCAAACTTTACAGAAGCCCTCCTGCGAAACATGCAGAACCAGCACTCCTGAAAGAAAGGATATTGCGGAGACATGGCTTAGCCACAGCCTGGGGGATGTTTCCAGAATGAGATTTTCACTCTGCAGCGGAGTGTGCGCTGATATGAAACTTCCTGGCAGATTAAAACTGTGTGCCCGACCGAGACCCGAACTCGGGACCTTTGCCTTTCGCGGGCAAGGGCTCTACCAACTGAGCTACCGAAGCACGACTCACGCCCCGTACTCACAGCCTTACTTCTGCCAGTACCTCGTCTCCTACCTTCCAAACTTTACAGAAGCTCTCCTGCGAAACATGCAGAACCAGCACTCCTGAAAGAAAGGATATTGCGGAGACATGGCTTAGCCACAGCCTGGGGGATGTTTCCAGAATGAGATTTTCACTCTGCAGCGGAGTGTGCGCTGATATGAAACTTCCTGGCAGATTAAAACTGTGTGCCCGACCGAGACCCGAACTCGGGACCTTTGCCTTTCGCGGGCAAGGGCTCTACCAACTGAGCTACCGAAGCACGACTCACGCCCCGTACTCACAGCCTTACTTCTGCCAGTACCTCGTCTCCTACCTTCCAAACTTTACAGAAGCCCTCCTACGAAACATGCAGAACCAGCACTCCTGAAAGAAAGGATATTGCGGAGACATGGCTTAGCCACAGCCTGGGGGATGTTTCCAGAATGAGATTTTCACTCTGCAGCGGAGTGTGCGCTGATATGAAACTTCCTGGCAGATTAAAACTGTGTGCCCGACCGAGACCCGAACTCGGGACCTTTGCCTTTCGCGGGCAAGGGCTCTACCAACTGAGCTACCGAAGCACGACTCACGCCCCGTACTCACAGAATTACTTCTGCCAGTACCTCGTCTCCTACCTTCCAAACTTTACAGAAGCTCTCCTGCGAAACATGCAGAACCAGCACTCCTGAAAGAAAGGATATTGCGGAGACATGGCTTAGCCACAGCCTGGGGGATGTTTCCAGAATGAGATTTTCACTCTGCAGCGGAGTATGCGCTGATATAAAACTTCCTGGCAGATTAAAACTGTGTGCCCGACCGAGACCCGAACTCGGGACCTTTGCCTTTCGCGGGCAAGGGCTCTACCAACTGAGCTACCGAAGCACGACTCACGCCCCGTACTCACAGCCTTACTTCTGCCAGTACCTCGTCTCCTACCTACCAAACTTTAGAGAAGACCTCCTGCGAAACATGCAGAACCAGCACTCCTGAAAGAAAGGATATTGCGGAGACATGGCTTAGCCACAGCCTGGGGGATGTTTCCAGAATGAGATTTTCACTCTGCAGCGGAGTGTGCGCTGATATGAAACTTCCTGGCAGATTAAAACTGTGTGCCCGACCGAGACCCGAACTCGGGACCTTTGCCTTTCGCGGGCAAGGGCTCTACCAACTGAGCTACCGAAGCACGACTCACGCCCAGTACTCACAGCCTTACTTCTGCCAGTACCTCGTCTCCTACCTTCCAAACTTTACAGAAGCTCTCCTGCGAAACATGCAGAACCAGCACTCCTGAAAGAAAGGATATTGCGGAGACATGGCTTAGCCACAGCCTGGGGGATGTTTCCAGAATGAGATTTTCACTCTGCAGCGGAGTGTGCGCTGATATGAAACTTCCTGGCAGATTAAAACTGTGTGCCCGACCGAGACCCGAACTCGGGACCTTTGCCTTTCGCGGGCAAGGGCTCTACCAACTGAGCTACCGAAGCACGACTCACGCCCCGTACTCACAGCCTTACTTCTGCCAGTACCTCGTCTCCTACCTTCCAAACTTTACAGAAGCTCTCCTGCGAAACATGCAGAACCAGCACTCCTGAAAGAAAGGATATTGCGGAGACATGGCTTAGCCACAGCCTGGGGGATGTTTCCAGAATGAGATTTTCACTCTGCAGCGGAGTGTGCGCTGATATGAAACTTCCTGGCAGATTAAAACTGTGTGCCCGACCGAGACCCGAACTCGGGACCTTTGCCTTTCGCGGGCAAGGGCTCTACCAACTGAGCTACCGAAGCACGACTCACGCCCCGTACTCACAGCCTTACTTCTGCCAGTACCTCGTCTCCTACCTTCCAAAATTTACAGAAGCTCTCCTGCGAAACATGCAGAACCAGCACTCCTGAAAGAAAGGATATTGCGGAGACATGGCTTAGCCACAGCCTGGGGGATGTTTCCAGAATGAGATTTTCACTCTGCAGCGGAGTGTGCGCTGATATGAAACTTCCTGGCAGATTAAAACTGTGTGCCCGACCGAGACCCGAACTCGGGACCTTTGCCTTTCGCGGGCAAGGGCTCTACCAACTGAGCTACCGAAGCACGACTCACGCCCCGTACTCACAGCCTTACTTCTGCCAGTACCTCGTCTCCTACCTTCCAAACTTTACAGAAGCTCTCCTGCGAAACATGCAGAACCAGCACTCCTGAAAGAAAGGATATTGCGGAGACATGGCTTAGCCACAGCCTGGGGGATGTTTCCAGAATGAGATTTTCACTCTGCAGCGGAGTGTGCGCTGATATGAAACTTCCTGGCAGATTAAAACTGTGTGCCCGACCGAGACCCGAACTCGGGACCTTTGCCTTTCGCGGGCAAGGGCTCTACCAACTGAGCTACCGAAGCACGACTCAGGCCCCGTACTCACAGCCTTACTTCTGCCAGTACCTCGTCTCCTACCTTCCAAAATTTACAGAAGCTCTCCTGCGAAACATGCAGAACCAGCACTCCTGAAAGAAAGGATATTGCGGAGACATGGCTTAGCCACAGCCTGGGGGATGTTTCCAGAATTAGATTTTCACTCTGCAGCGGAGTGTGCGCTGATATGAAACTTCCTGGCAGATTAAAACTGTGTGCCCGACCGAGACCCGAACTCGGGACCTTTGCCTTTCGCGGGCAAGGGCTCTACCAACTGAGCTACCGAAGCACGACTCACGCCCCGTACTCACAGCCTTACTTCTGCCAGTACCTCGTCTCCTACCTTCCAAACTTTACAGAAGCTCTCCTGCGAAACATGCAGAACCAGCACTCCTGAAAGAAAGGATATTGCGGAGACATGGCTTAGCCACAGCCTGGGGGATGTTTCCAGAATGAGATTTTCACTCTGCAGCGGAGTGTGCGCTGATATGAAACTTCCTGGCAGATTAAAACTGTGTGCCCGACCGAGACCCGAACTCGGGACCTTTGCCTTTCGCGGGCAAGGGCTCTACCAACTGAGCTACCGAAGCACGACTCACGCCCCGTACTCACAGCCTTACTTCTGCCAGTACCTCGTCTCCTACCTTCCAAACTTTACAGAAGCTCTCCTGCGAAACATGCAGAACCAGCACTCCTGAAAGAAAGGATATTGCGGAGACATGGCTTAGCCACAGCCTGGGGGATGTTTCCAGAATGAGATTTTCACTCTGCAGCGGAGTGTGCGCTGATATGAAACTTCCTGGCAGATTAATACTGTGTGCCCGACCGAGACCCGAACTCGGGACCTTTGCCTTTCGCGGGCAAGGGCTCTACCAACTGAGCTACCGAAGCACGACTCACGCCCCGTACTCACAGCCTTACTTCTGCCAGTACCTCGTCTCCTACCTTCCAAACTTTACAGAAGCTCTCCTGCGAAACATGCAGAACCAGCACTCCTGAAAGAAAGGATATTGCGGAGACATGGCTTAGCCACAGCCTGGGGGATGTTTCCAGAATGAGATTTTCACTCTGCAGCGGAGTGTGCGCTGATATGAAACTTCCTGGCAGATTAAAACTGTGTGCCCGACCGAGACCCGAACTCGGGACCTTTGCCTTTCGCGGGCAAGGGCTCTACCAACTGAGCTACCGAAGCACGACTCACGCCCCGTACTCACAGCCTTACTTCTGCCAGTACCTCGTCTCCTACCTTCCAAACTTTACAGAAGCTCTCCTGCGAAACATGCAGAACCAGCACTCCTGAAAGAAAGGATATTTCGGAGACATGGCTTAGCCACAGCCTGGGGGATGTTTCCAGAATGAGATTTTCACTCTGCAGCGGAGTGTGCGCTGATATGAAACTTCCTGGCAGATTAAAACTGTGTGCCCGACCGAGACCCGAACTCGGGACCTTTGCCTTTCGCGGGCAAGGGCTCTACCAACTGAGCTACCGAAGCACGACTCACGCCCCGTACTCACAGCCTTACTTCTGCCAGTACCTCGTCTCCTACCTTCCAAACTTTACAGAAGCTCTCCTGCGAAACATGCAGAACCAGCACTCCTGACAGAAAGGATATTGCGGAGACATGGCTTAGCCACAGCCTGGGGGATGTTTCCAGAATGAGATTTTCACTCTGCAGCGGAGTGTGCGCTGATATGAAACTTCCTGGCAGATTAAAACTGTGTGCCCGACCGAGACCCGAACTCGGGACCTTTGCCTTTCGCGGGCAAGGGCTCTACCAACTGAGCTACCGAAGCACGACTCACGCCCCGTACTCACAGAATTACTTCTGCCAGTACCTCGTCTCCTACCTTCCAAACTTTACAGAAGCCCTCCTGCGAAACATGCAGAACCAGCACTCCTGAAAGAAAGGATATTGCGGAGACATGGCTTAGCCACAGCCTGGGGGATGTTTCCAGAATGAGATTTTCACTCTGCAGCGGAGTGTGCGCTGATATGAAACTTCCTGTCAGATTAAAACTGTGTGCCCGACCGAGACCCGAACTCGGGACCTTTGCCTTTCGCGGGCAAGGGCTCTACCAACTGAGCTACCGAAGCACGACTCACGCCCCGTACTCACAGCCTTACTTCTGCCAGTACCTCGTCTCCTACCTTCCAAACTTTACAGAAGCTCTCCTGCGAAACATGCAGAACCAGCACTCCTGAAAGAAAGGATATTGCGGAGACATGGCTTAGGCACAGCCTGGGGAATGTTTCCAGAATGAGATTTTCACTCTGCAGCGGAGTGTGCGCTGATATGAAACTTCCTGGCAGATTAAAACTGTGTGCCCGACCGAGACCCGAACTCGGGACCTTTGCCTTTCGCGGGCAAGGGCTCTACCAACTGAGCTACCTAAGCACGACTCACGCCCCGTACTCACAGAATTACTTCTGCCAGTACCTCGTCTCCTACCTTCCAAACTTTACAGAAGCCCTCCTGCGAAACATGCAGAACCAGCACTCCTGAAAGAAAGGATATTGCGGAGACATGGCTTAGCCACAGCCTGGGGGATGTTTCCAGAATGAGATTTTCACTCTGCAGCGGAGTGTGCGCTGATATGAAACTTCCTGGCAGATTAAAACTGTGTGCCCGACCGAGACCCGAACTCGGGACCTTTGCCTTTCGCGGGCAAGGGCTCTACCAACTGAGCTACCGAAGCACGACTCACGCCCCGTACTCACAGCCTTACTTCTGCCAGTACCTCGTCTCCTACCTTCCAAACTTTACAGAAGCTCTCCTGCGAAACATGCAGAACCAGCACTCCTGAAAGAAAGGATATTGCGGAGACATGGCTTAGCCACAGCCTGGGGGATGTTTCCAGAATGAGATTAACTCTGCAGCGGAGTGTGCGCTGATATGAAACTTCCTCGCAGATTAAAACTGTGTGCCTGACCGAGACCCGAACTCGGGACCTTTGCCTTTCGCGGGCAAGGGCTCTACCAACTGAGCTACCGAAGCACGACTCACGCCCCGTACTCACAGCCCTACTTCTGCCAGTACCTCGTCTCCTACCTTCCAAACTTTACAGAAGCTCTCCTGCGAAACATGCAGAACCAGCACTCCTGAAAGAAAGGATATTGCGGAGACATGGCTTAGCCACAGCCTGGGGGATGTTTCCAGAATGAGATTTTCACTCTGCAGCGGAGTGTGCGCTGATATGAAACTTCCTGTCAGATTAAAACTGTGTGCCCGACCGAGACCCGAACTCGGGACCTTTGCCTTTCGCGGGCAAGGGCTCTACCAACTGAGCTACCGAAGCACGACTCACGCCCCGTACTCACAGCCTTACTTCTGCCAGTACCTCGTCTCCTACCTACCAAACTTTACAGAAGCCCTCCTGCGAAACATGCAGAACCAGCACTCCTGAAAGAAAGGATATTGCGGAGACATGGCTTAGCCACAGCCTGGGGGATGTTTCCAGAATGAGATTTTCACTCTGCAGCGGAGTGTGCGCTGATATGAAACTTCCTGGCAGATTAAAACTGTGTGCCCGACCGAGACCCGAACTCGGGACCTTTGCCTTTCGCGGGCAAGGGCTCTACCAACTGAGCTACCGAAGCACGACTCACGCCCCGTACTCACAGCCTTACTTCTGCCAGTACCTCGTCTCCTACCTTCCAAACTTTACAGAAGCTCTCCTGCGAAACATGCAGAACCAGCACTCCTGAAAGAAAGGATATTGCGGAGACATGGCTTAGCCACAGCCTGGGGGATGTTTCCAGAATGAGATTTTCACTCTGCAGCGGAGTGTGCGCTGATATGAAACTTCCTGGCAGATTAAAACTGTGTGCCCGACCGAGACCCGAACTCGGGACCTTTGCCTTTCGCGGGCAAGGGCTCTACCAACTGAGCTACCGAAGCACGACTCACGCCCCGTACTCACAGCCTTACATCTGCCAGTACCTCGTCTCCTACCTTCCAAACTTTACAGAAGCTCTCCTGCGAAACATGCAGAACCAGCACTCCTGAAAGAAAGGATATTGCGGAGACATGGCTTAGCCACAGCCTGGGGGATGTTTCCAGAATGAGATTTTCACTCTGCAGCGGAGTGTGCGCTGATATGAAACTTCCTGGCAGATTAAAACTGTGTGCCCGACCGAGACCCGAACTCGGGACCTTTGCCTTTCGCGGGCAAGGGCTCTACCAACTGAGCTACCGAAGCACGACTCACGCCCCGTACTCACAGCCTTACTTCTGCCAGTACCTCGTCTCCTACCTTCCAAACTTTACAGAAGCTCTCCTGCGAAACATGCAGAACCAGCACTCCTGAAAGAAAGGATATTGCGGAGACATGGCTTAGCCACAGCCTGGGGGATGTTTCCAGAATGAGATTTTCACTCTGCAGCGGAGTGTGCGCTGATATGAAACTTCCTGGCAGATTAAAACTGTGTGCCCGACCGAGACCCGAACTCGGGACCTTTGCCTTTCGCGGGCAAGGGCTCTACCAACTGAGCTACCGAAGCACGACTCACGCCCCGTACTCACAGCCTTACTTCTGCCAGTACCTCGTCTCCTACCTTCCAAACTTTACAGAAGCTCTCCTGCGAAACATGCAGAACCAGCACTCCTGAAAGAAAGGATATTGCGGAGACATGGCTTAGCCACAGCCTGGGGGATGTTTCCAGAATGAGATTTTCACTCTGCAGCGGAGTGTGCGCTGATATGAAACTTCCTGGCAGATTAAAACTGTGTGCCCGACCGAGACCCGAACTCGGGACCTTTGCCTTTCGCGGGCAAGGGCTCTACCAACTGAGCTACCGAAGCACGACTCACGCCCCGTACTCACAGAATTACTTCTGCCAGTACCTCGTCTCCTACCTTCCAAACTTTACAGAAGCCCTCCTGCGAAACATGCAGAACCAGCACTCCTGAAAGAAAGGATATTGCGGAGACATGGCTTAGCCACAGCCTGGGGGATGTTTCCAGAATTAGATTTTCACTCTGCAGCGGAGTGTGCGCTGATATGAAACTTCCTGGCAGATTAAAACTGTGTGCCCGACCGAGACCCGAACTCGGGACCTTTGCCTTTCGCGGGCAAGGGCTCTACCAACTGAGCTACCGAAGCACGACTCACGCCCCGTACTCACAGCCTTACTTCTGCCAGTACCTCGTCTCCTACCTTCCAAACTTTACAGAAGCTCTCCTGCGAAACATGCAGAACCAGCACTCCTGAAAGAAAGGATATTGCGGAGACATGGCTTAGCCACAGCCTGGGGGATGTTTCCAGAATGAGATTTTCACTCTGCAGCGGAGTGTGCGCTGATATGAAACTTCCTGGCAGATTAAAACTGTGTGCCCGACCGAGACCCGAACTCGGGACCTTTGCCTTTCGCGGGCAAGGGCTCTACCAACTGAGCTACCGAAGCACGACTCACGCCCCGTACTCACAGCCTTACTTCTGCCAGTACCTCGTCTCCTACCTTCCAAACTTAACAGAAGCCCTCCTGCGAAACATGCAGAACCAGCACTCCTGAAAGAAAGGATATTGCGGAGACATGGCTTAGCCACAGCCTGGGGGATGTTTCCAGAATGAGATTTTCACTCTGCAGCGGAGTGTGCGCTGATATGAAACTTCATGGCAGATTAAAACTGTGTGCCTGACCGAGACCCGAACTCGGGACCTTTGCCTTTCGCGGGCAAGGGCTCTACCAACTGAGCTACCGAAGCACGACTCACGCCCCGTACTCACAGCCTTACTTCTGCCAGTACCTCGTCTCCTACCTTCCAAACTTTACAGAAGCTCTCCTGCGAAACATGCAGAACCAGCACTCCTGAAAGAAAGGATATTGCGGAGACATGGCTTAGCCACAGCCTGGGGGATGTTTCCAGAATGAGATTTTCACTCTGCAGCGGAGTGTGCGCTGATATGAAACTTCCTGGCAGATAAAAACTGTGTGCCCGACCGAGACCCGAACTCGGGACCTTTGCCTTTCGTGGGCAAGGGCTCTACCAACTGAGCTACCGAAGCACGACTCACGCCCCGTACTCCTGCCAGTACCTCGTCTCCTACCTTCCAAACTTTACAGAAGCCCTCCTGCTAAACATGCAGAACCAGCACTCCTGAAAGAAAGGATATTGCGGAGACATGGCTTAGCTACAGCCTGGGGGATGTTTCCAGAATGAGATTTTCACTCTGCAGCGGAGTGTGCGCTGATATGAAACTTCCTGGCAGATTAAAACTGTGTGCCCGACCGAGACCCGACCTCGGGACCTTTGCCTTTCGCGGGCAAGGGCTCTACCAACTGAGCTACCGAAGCACGACTCACGCCCCGTACTCACAGCCTTACTTCTGCCAGTACCTCGTCTCCTACCTTCCAAACTTTACAGAAGCTCTCCTGCGAAACATGCAGAACCAGCACTCCTGAAAGAAAGGATATTGCGGAGACATGGCTTAGCCACAGCCTGGGGGATGTTTCCAGAATGAGATTTTCACTCTGCAGCGGAGTGTGCGCTGATATGAAACTTCCTGGCAGATTAAAACTGTGTGCCCGACCGAGACCCGAACTCGGGACCTTTGCCTTTCGCGGGCAAGGGCTCTACCAACTGAGCTACCGAAGCACGACTCACGCCCCGTACTCACAGCCTTACTTCTGCCAGTACCTCGTCTCCTACCTTCCAAACTTTACAGAAGCTCTCCTGCGAAACATGCAGAACCAGCACTCCTGAAAGAAAGGATATTGCGGAGACATGGCTTAGCCACAGCCTGGGGGATGTTTCCAGAATGAGATTTTCACTCTGCAGCGGAGTGTGCGCTGATATGAAACATCCTGGCAGATTATAACTATGTGCCCGACCGAGACCCGAACTCGGGACCTTTGCCTTTCGCGGGCAAGGGCTCTACCAACTGAGCTACCGTAGCACGACTCACGCCCCGTACTCACAGCCTTACTTCTGCCAGTACCTCGTCTCCTACCTTCCAAACTTTACAGAAGCTCTCCTGCGAAACATGCAGAACCAGCACTCCTGAAAGAAAGGATATTGCGGAGACATGGCTTAGCCACAGCCTGGGGGATGTTTCCAGAATGAGATTTTCACTCTGCAGCGGAGTGTGCGCTGATATGAAACTTCCTGGCAGATTAAAACTGTGTGCCCGACCGAGACCCGAACTCGGGACCTTTGCCTTTCGCGGGCAAGGGCTCTACCAACTGAGCTACCGAAGCACGACTCACGCCCCGTACTCACAGCCTTACTTCTGCCAGTACCTCGTCTCCTACCTTCCAAACTTTACAGAAGCCCTCCTGCGAAACATGCAGAACCAGCACTCCTGAAAGAAAGGATATTGCGGAGACATGGCTTAGCCACAGCCTGGGGGATGTTTCCAGAATGAGATTTTCACTCTGCAGCGGAGTGTGCGCTGATATGAAACTTCCTGGCAGATTAAAACTGTGTGCCCGACCGAGACCCGAACTCGGGACCTTTGCCTTTCGCGGGCAAGGGCTCTACCAACTGAGCTACCGAAGCACGACTCACGCCCCGTACTCACAGCCTTACTTCTGCCAGTACCTCGTCTCCTACCTTCCAAACTTTACAGAAGCTCTCCTGCGAAACATGCAGAACCAGCACTCCTGAAAGAAAGGATATTGCGGAGACATGGCTTAGCCACAGCCTGGGGGATGTTTCCAGAATGAGATTTTCACTCTGCAGCGGAGTGTGCGCTGATATGAAACTTCCTGGCAGATTAAAACTGTGTGCCCGACCGAGACCCGAACTCGGGACCTTTGCCTTTCGCGGGCAAGGGCTCTACCAACTGAGCTACCGAAGCACGACTCACGCCCCGTACTCACAGCCTTACTTCTGCCAGTACCTCGTCTCCTACCTTCCAAACTTTACAGAAGCCCTCCTACGAAACATGCAGAACCAGCACTCCTGAAAGAAAGGATATTGCGGAGACATGGCTTAGCCACAGCCTGGGGGATGTTTCCAGAATGAGATTTTCACTCTGCAGCGGAGTGTGCGCTGATATGAAACTTCCTGGCAGATTAAAACTGTGTGCCCGACCGAGACCCGAACTCGGGACCTTTGCCTTTCGCGGGCAAGGGCTCTACCAACTGAGCTACCGAAGCACGACTCACGCCCCGTACTCACAGAATTACTTCTGCCAGTACCTCGTCTCCTACCTTCCAAACTTTACAGAAGCTCTCCTGCGAAACATGCAGAACCAGCACTCCTGAAAGAAAGGATATTGCGGAGACATGGCTTAGCCACAGCCTGGGGGATGTTTCCAGAATGAGATTTTCACTCTGCAGCGGAGTATGCGCTGATATAAAACTTCCTGGCAGATTAAAACTGTGTGCCCGACCGAGACCCGAACTCGGGACCTTTGCCTTTCGCGGGCAAGGGCTCTACCAACTGAGCTACCGAAGCACGACTCACGCCCCGTACTCACAGCCTTACTTCTGCCAGTACCTCGTCTCCTACCTACCAAACTTTAGAGAAGACCTCCTGCGAAACATGCAGAACCAGCACTCCTGAAAGAAAGGATATTGCGGAGACATGGCTTAGCCACAGCCTGGGGGATGTTTCCAGAATGAGATTTTCACTCTGCAGCGGAGTGTGCGCTGATATGAAACTTCCTGGCAGATTAAAACTGTGTGCCCGACCGAGACCCGAACTCGGGACCTTTGCCTTTCGCGGGCAAGGGCTCTACCAACTGAGCTACCGAAGCACGACTCACGCCCAGTACTCACAGCCTTACTTCTGCCAGTACCTCGTCTCCTACCTTCCAAACTTTACAGAAGCTCTCCTGCGAAACATGCAGAACCAGCACTCCTGAAAGAAAGGATATTGCGGAGACATGGCTTAGCCACAGCCTGGGGGATGTTTCCAGAATGAGATTTTCACTCTGCAGCGGAGTGTGCGCTGATATGAAACTTCCTGGCAGATTAAAACTGTGTGCCCGACCGAGACCCGAACTCGGGACCTTTGCCTTTCGCGGGCAAGGGCTCTACCAACTGAGCTACCGAAGCACGACTCACGCCCCGTACTCACAGCCTTACTTCTGCCAGTACCTCGTCTCCTACCTTCCAAACTTTACAGAAGCTCTCCTGCGAAACATGCAGAACCAGCACTCCTGAAAGAAAGGATATTGCGGAGACATGGCTTAGCCACAGCCTGGGGGATGTTTCCAGAATGAGATTTTCACTCTGCAGCGGAGTGTGCGCTGATATGAAACTTCCTGGCAGATTAAAACTGTGTGCCCGACCGAGACCCGAACTCGGGACCTTTGCCTTTCGCGGGCAAGGGCTCTACCAACTGAGCTACCGAAGCACGACTCACGCCCCGTACTCACAGCCTTACTTCTGCCAGTACCTCGTCTCCTACCTTCCAAAATTTACAGAAGCTCTCCTGCGAAACATGCAGAACCAGCACTCCTGAAAGAAAGGATATTGCGGAGACATGGCTTAGCCACAGCCTGGGGGATGTTTCCAGAATGAGATTTTCACTCTGCAGCGGAGTGTGCGCTGATATGAAACTTCCTGGCAGATTAAAACTGTGTGCCCGACCGAGACCCGAACTCGGGACCTTTGCCTTTCGCGGGCAAGGGCTCTACCAACTGAGCTACCGAAGCACGACTCACGCCCCGTACTCACAGCCTTACTTCTGCCAGTACCTCGTCTCCTACCTTCCAAACTTTACAGAGGCTCTCCTGCGAAACATGCAGAACCAGCACTCCTGAAAGAAAGGATATTGCGGAGACATGGCTTAGCCACAGCCTGGGGGATGTTTCCAGAATGAGATTTTCACTCTGCAGCGGAGTGTGCGCTGATATGAAACTTCCTGGCAGATTAAAACTGTGTGCCCGACCGAGACCCGAACTCGGGACCTTTGCCTTTCGCGGGCAAGGGCTCTACCAACTGAGCTACCGAAGCACGACTCACGCCCCGTACTCACAGCCTTACTTCTGCCAGTACCTCGTCTCCTACCTTCCAAAATTTACAGAAGCTCTCCTGCGAAACATGCAGAACCAGCACTCCTGAAAGAAAGGATATTGCGGAGACATGGCTTAGCCACAGCCTGGGGGATGTTTCCAGAATGAGATTTTCACTCTGCAGCGGAGTGTGCGCTGATATGAAACTTCCTGGCAGATTAAAACTGTGTGCCCGACCGAGACCCGAACTCGGGACCTTTGCCTTTCGCGGGCAAGGGCTCTACCAACTGAGCTACCGAAGCACGACTCACGCCCCGTACTCACAGCCTTACTTCTGCCAGTACCTCGTCTCCTACCTTCCAAACTTTACAGAAGCTCTCCTGCGAAACATGCAGAACCAGCACTCCTGAAAGAAAGGATATTGCGGAGACATGGCTTAGCCACAGCCTGGGGGATGTTTCCAGAATGAGATTTTCACTCTGCAGCGGAGTGTGCGCTGATATGAAACTTCCTGGCAGATTAAAACTGTGTGCCCGACCGAGACCCGAACTCGGGACCTTTGCCTTTCGCGGGCAAGGGCTCTACCAACTGAGCTACCGAAGCACGACTCACGCCCCGTACTCACAGCCTTACTTCTGCCAGTACCTCGTCTCCTACCTTCCAAACTTTACAGAAGCTCTCCTGCGAAACATGCAGAACCAGCACTCCTGAAAGAAAGGATATTGCGGAGACATGGCTTAGCCACAGCCTGGGGGATGTTTCCAGAATGAGATTTTCACTCTGCAGCGGAGTGTGCGCTGATATGAAACTTCCTGGCAGATTAATACTGTGTGCCCGACCGAGACCCGAACTCGGGACCTTTGCCTTTCGCGGGCAAGGGCTCTACCAACTGAGCTACCGAAGCACGACTCACGCCCCGTACTCACAGCCTTACTTCTGCCAGTACCTCGTCTCCTACCTTCCAAACTTTACAGAAGCTCTCCTGCGAAACATGCAGAACCAGCACTCCTGAAAGAAAGGATATTGCGGAGACATGGCTTAGCCACAGCCTGGGGGATGTTTCCAGAATGAGATTTTCACTCTGCAGCGGAGTGTGCGCTGATATGAAACTTCCTGGCAGATTAAAACTGTGTGCCCGACCGAGACCCGAACTCGGGACCTTTGCCTTTCGCGGGCAAGGGCTCTACCAACTGAGCTACCGAAGCACGACTCACGCCCCGTACTCACAGCCTTACTTCTGCCAGTACCTCGTCTCCTACCTTCCAAACTTTACAGAAGCTCTCCTGCGAAACATGCAGAACCAGCACTCCTGAAAGAAAGGATATTGCGGAGACATGGCTTAGCCACAGCCTGGGGGATGTTTCCAGAATGAGATTTTCACTCTGCAGCGGAGTGTGCGCTGATATGAAACATCCTGGCAGATTATAACTATGTGCCCGACCGAGACCCGAACTCGGGACCTTTGCCTTTCGCGGGCAAGGGCTCTACCAACTGAGCTACCGTAGTACGACTCACGCCCCGTACTCACAGCCTTACTTCTGCCAGTACCTCGTCTCCTACCTTCCAAACTTTACAGAAGCTCTCCTGCGAAACATGCAGAACCAGCACTCCTGAAAGAAAGGATATTGCGGAGACATGGCTTAGCCACAGCCTGGGGGATGTTTCCAGAATGAGATTTTCACTCTGCAGCGGAGTGTGCGCTGATATGAAACTTCCTGGCAGATTAAAACTGTGTGCCCGACCGAGACCCGAACTCGGGACCTTTGCCTTTCGCGGGCAAGGGCTCTACCAACTGAGCTACCGAAGCACGACTCACGCCCCGTACTCACAGCCTTACTTCTGCCAGTACCTCGTCTCCTACCTTCCAAACTTTACAGAAGCCCTCCTGCGAAACATGCAGAACCAGCACTCCTGAAAGAAAGGATATTGCGGAGACATGGCTTAGCCACAGCCTGGGGGATGTTTCCAGAATGAGATTTTCACTCTGCAGCGGAGTGTGCGCTGATATGAAACTTCCTGGCAGATTAAAACTGTGTGCCCGACCGAGACCCGAACTCGGGACCTTTGCCTTTCGCGGGCAAGGGCTCTACCAACTGAGCTACCGAAGCACGACTCACGCCCCGTACTCACAGCCTTACTTCTGCCAGTACCTCGTCTCCTACCTTCCAAACTTTACAGAAGCTCTCCTGCGAAACATGCAGAACCAGCACTCCTGAAAGAAAGGATATTGCGGAGACATGGCTTAGCCACAGCCTGGGGGATGTTTCCAGAATGAGATTTTCACTCTGCAGCGGAGTGTGCGCTGATATGAAACTTCCTGGCAGATTAAAACTGTGTGCCCGACCGAGACCCGAACTCGGGACCTTTGCCTTTCGCGGGCAAGGGCTCTACCAACTGAGCTACCGAAGCACGACTCACGCCCCGTACTCACAGCCTTACTTCTGCCAGTACCTCGTCTCCTACCTTCCAAACTTTACAGAAGCCCTCCTACGAAACATGCAGAACCAGCACTCCTGAAAGAAAGGATATTGCGGAGACATGGCTTAGCCACAGCCTGGGGGATGTTTCCAGAATGAGATTTTCACTCTGCAGCGGAGTGTGCGCTGATATGAAACTTCCTGGCAGATTAAAACTGTGTGCCCGACCGAGACCCGAACTCGGGACCTTTGCCTTTCGCGGGCAAGGGCTCTACCAACTGAGCTACCGAAGCACGACTCACGCCCCGTACTCACAGAATTACTTCTGCCAGTACCTCGTCTCCTACCTTCCAAACTTTACAGAAGCTCTCCTGCGAAACATGCAGAACCAGCACTCCTGAAAGAAAGGATATTGCGGAGACATGGCTTAGCCACAGCCTGGGGGATGTTTCCAGAATGAGATTTTCACTCTGCAGCGGAGTATGCGCTGATATAAAACTTCCTGGCAGATTAAAACTGTGTGCCCGACCGAGACCCGAACTCGGGACCTTTGCCTTTCGCGGGCAAGGGCTCTACCAACTGAGCTACCGAAGCACGACTCACGCCCCGTACTCACAGCCTTACTTCTGCCAGTACCTCGTCTCCTACCTACCAAACTTTAGAGAAGACCTCCTGCGAAACATGCAGAACCAGCACTCCTGAAAGAAAGGATATTGCGGAGACATGGCTTAGCCACAGCCTGGGGGATGTTTCCAGAATGAGATTTTCACTCTGCAGCGGAGTGTGCGCTGATATGAAACTTCCTGGCAGATTAAAACTGTGTGCCCGACCGAGACCCGAACTCGGGACCTTTGCCTTTCGCGGGCAAGGGCTCTACCAACTGAGCTACCGAAGCACGACTCACGCCCAGTACTCACAGCCTTACTTCTGCCAGTACCTCGTCTCCTACCTTCCAAACTTTACAGAAGCTCTCCTGCGAAACATGCAGAACCAGCACTCCTGAAAGAAAGGATATTGCGGAGACATGGCTTAGCCACAGCCTGGGGGATGTTTCCAGAATGAGATTTTCACTCTGCAGCGGAGTGTGCGCTGATATGAAACTTCCTGGCAGATTAAAACTGTGTGCCCGACCGAGACCCGAACTCGGGACCTTTGCCTTTCGCGGGCAAGGGCTCTACCAACTGAGCTACCGAAGCACGACTCACGCCCCGTACTCACAGCCTTACTTCTGCCAGTACCTCGTCTCCTACCTTCCAAACTTTACAGAAGCTCTCCTGCGAAACATGCAGAACCAGCACTCCTGAAAGAAAGGATATTGCGGAGACATGGCTTAGCCACAGCCTGGGGGATGTTTCCAGAATGAGATTTTCACTCTGCAGCGGAGTGTGCGCTGATATGAAACTTCCTGGCAGATTAAAACTGTGTGCCCGACCGAGACCCGAACTCGGGACCTTTGCCTTTCGCGGGCAAGGGCTCTACCAACTGAGCTACCGAAGCACGACTCACGCCCCGTACTCACAGCCTTACTTCTGCCAGTACCTCGTCTCCTACCTTCCAAAATTTACAGAAGCTCTCCTGCGAAACATGCAGAACCAGCACTCCTGAAAGAAAGGATATTGCGGAGACATGGCTTAGCCACAGCCTGGGGGATGTTTCCAGAATGAGATTTTCACTCTGCAGCGGAGTGTGCGCTGATATGAAACTTCCTGGCAGATTAAAACTGTGTGCCCGACCGAGACCCGAACTCGGGACCTTTGCCTTTCGCGGGCAAGGGCTCTACCAACTGAGCTACCGAAGCACGACTCACGCCCCGTACTCACAGCCTTACTTCTGCCAGTACCTCGTCTCCTACCTTCCAAACTTTACAGAAGCTCTCCTGCGAAACATGCAGAACCAGCACTCCTGAAAGAAAGGATATTGCGGAGACATGGCTTAGCCACAGCCTGGGGGATGTTTCCAGAATGAGATTTTCACTCTGCAGCGGAGTGTGCGCTGATATGAAACTTCCTGGCAGATTAAAACTGTGTGCCCGACCGAGACCCGAACTCGGGACCTTTGCCTTTCGCGGGCAAGGGCTCTACCAACTGAGCTACCGAAGCACGACTCACGCCCCGTACTCACAGCCTTACTTCTGCCAGTACCTCGTCTCCTACCTTCCAAAATTTACAGAAGCTCTCCTGCGAAACATGCAGAACCAGCACTCCTGAAAGAAAGGATATTGCGGAGACATGGCTTAGCCACAGCCTGGGGGATGTTTCCAGAATTAGATTTTCACTCTGCAGCGGAGTGTGCGCTGATATGAAACTTCCTGGCAGATTAAAACTGTGTGCCCGACCGAGACCCGAACTCGGGACCTTTGCCTTTCGCGGGCAAGGGCTCTACCAACTGAGCTACCGAAGCACGACTCACGCCCCGTACTCACAGCCTTACTTCTGCCAGTACCTCGTCTCCTACCTTCCAAACTTTACAGAAGCTCTCCTGCGAAACATGCAGAACCAGCACTCCTGAAAGAAAGGATATTGCGGAGACATGGCTTAGCCACAGCCTGGGGGATGTTTCCAGAATGAGATTTTCACTCTGCAGCGGAGTGTGCGCTGATATGAAACTTCCTGGCAGATTAAAACTGTGTGCCCGACCGAGACCCGAACTCGGGACCTTTGCCTTTCGCGGGCAAGGGCTCTACCAACTGAGCTACCGAAGCACGACTCACGCCCCGTACTCACAGCCTTACTTCTGCCAGTACCTCGTCTCCTACCTTCCAAACTTTACAGAAGCTCTCCTGCGAAACATGCAGAACCAGCACTCCTGAAAGAAAGGATATTGCGGAGACATGGCTTAGCCACAGCCTGGGGGATGTTTCCAGAATGAGATTTTCACTCTGCAGCGGAGTGTGCGCTGATATGAAACTTCCTGTCAGATTAATACTGTGTGCCCGACCGAGACCCGAACTCGGGACCTTTGCCTTTCGCGGGCAAGGGCTCTACCAACTGAGCTACCGAAGCACGACTCACGCCCCGTACTCACAGCCTTACTTCTGCCAGTACCTCGTCTCCTACCTTCCAAACTTTACAGAAGCTCTCCTGCGAAACATGCAGAACCAGCACTCCTGAAAGAAAGGATATTGCGGAGACATGGCTTAGCCACAGCCTGGGGGATGTTTCCAGAATGAGATTTTCACTCTGCAGCGGAGTGTGCGCTGATATGAAACTTCCTGGCAGATTAAAACTGTGTGCCCGACCGAGACCCGAACTCGGGACCTTTGCCTTTCGCGGGCAAGGGCTCTACCAACTGAGCTACCGAAGCACGACTCACGCCCCGTACTCACAGCCTTACTTCTGCCAGTACCTCGTCTCCTACCTTCCAAACTTTACAGAAGCTCTCCTGCGAAACATGCAGAACCAGCACTCCTGAAAGAAAGGATATTTCGGAGACATGGCTTAGCCACAGCCTGGGGGATGTTTCCAGAATGAGATTTTCACTCTGCAGCGGAGTGTGCGCTGATATGAAACTTCCTGGCAGATTAAAACTGTGTGCCCGACCGAGACCCGAACTCGGGACCTTTGCCTTTCGCGGGCAAGGGCTCTACCAACTGAGCTACCGAAGCACGACTCACGCCCCGTACTCACAGCCTTACTTCTGCCAGTACCTCGTCTCCTACCTTCCAAACTTTACAGAAGCTCTCCTGCGAAACATGCAGAACCAGCACTCCTGACAGAAAGGATATTGCGGAGACATGGCTTAGCCACAGCCTGGGGGATGTTTCCAGAATGAGATTTTCACTCTGCAGCGGAGTGTGCGCTGATATGAAACTTCCTGGCAGATTAAAACTGTGTGCCCGACCGAGACCCGAACTCGGGACCTTTGCCTTTCGCGGGCAAGGGCTCTACCAACTGAGCTACCGAAGCACGACTCACGCCCCGTACTCACAGAATTACTTCTGCCAGTACCTCGTCTCCTACCTTCCAAACTTTACAGAAGCCCTCCTGCGAAACATGCAGAACCAGCACTCCTGAAAGAAAGGATATTGCGGAGACATGGCTTAGCCACAGCCTGGGGGATGTTTCCAGAATGAGATTTTCACTCTGCAGCGGAGTGTGCGCTGATATGAAACTTCCTGTCAGATTAAAACTGTGTGCCCGACCGAGACCCGAACTCGGGACCTTTGCCTTTCGCGGGCAAGGGCTCTACCAACTGAGCTACCGAAGCACGACTCACGCCCCGTACTCACAGCCTTACTTCTGCCAGTACCTCGTCTCCTACCTTCCAAACTTTACAGAAGCTCTCCTGCGAAACATGCAGAACCAGCACTCCTGAAAGAAAGGATATTGCGGAGACATGGCTTAGGCACAGCCTGGGGAATGTTTCCAGAATGAGATTTTCACTCTGCAGCGGAGTGTGCGCTGATATGAAACTTCCTGGCAGATTAAAACTGTGTGCCCGACCGAGACCCGAACTCGGGACCTTTGCCTTTCGCGGGCAAGGGCTCTACCAACTGAGCTACCTAAGCACGACTCACGCCCCGTACTCACAGAATTACTTCTGCCAGTACCTCGTCTCCTACCTTCCAAACTTTACAGAAGCCCTCCTGCGAAACATGCAGAACCAGCACTCCTGAAAGAAAGGATATTGCGGAGACATGGCTTAGCCACAGCCTGGGGGATGTTTCCAGAATTAGATTTTCACTCTGCAGCGGAGTGTGCGCTGATATGAAACTTCCTGGCAGATTAAAACTGTGTGCCCGACCGAGACCCGAACTCGGGACCTTTGCCTTTCGCGGGCAAGGGCTCTACCAACTGAGCTACCGAAGCACGACTCACGCCCCGTACTCACAGCCTTACTTCTGCCAGTACCTCGTCTCCTACCTTCCAAACTTTACAGAAGCTCTCCTGCGAAACATGCAGAACCAGCACTCCTGAAAGAAAGGATATTGCGGAGACATGGCTTAGCCACAGCCTGGGGGATGTTTCCAGAATGAGATTTTCACTCTGCAGCGGAGTGTGCGCTGATATGAAACTTCCTCGCAGATTAAAACTGTGTGCCTGACCGAGACCCGAACTCGGGACCTTTGCCTTTCGCGGGCAAGGGCTCTACCAACTGAGCTACCGAAGCACGACTCACGCCCCGTACTCACAGCCCTACTTCTGCCAGTACCTCGTCTCCTACCTTCCAAACTTTACAGAAGCTCTCCTGCGAAACATGCAGAACCAGCACTCCTGAAAGAAAGGATATTGCGGAGACATGGCTTAGCCACAGCCTGGGGGATGTTTCCAGAATGAGATTTTCACTCTGCAGCGGAGTGTGCGCTGATATGAAACTTCCTGTCAGATTAAAACTGTGTGCCCGACCGAGACCCGAACTCGGGACCTTTGCCTTTCGCGGGCAAGGGCTCTACCAACTGAGCTACCGAAGCACGACTCACGCCCCGTACTCACAGCCTTACTTCTGCCAGTACCTCGTCTCCTACCTACCAAACTTTACAGAAGCCCTCCTGCGAAACATGCAGAACCAGCACTCCTGAAAGAAAGGATATTGCGGAGACATGGCTTAGCCACAGCCTGGGGGATGTTTCCAGAATGAGATTTTCACTCTGCAGCGGAGTGTGCGCTGATATGAAACTTCCTGGCAGATTAAAACTGTGTGCCCGACCGAGACCCGAACTCGGGACCTTTGCCTTTCGCGGGCAAGGGCTCTACCAACTGAGCTACCGAAGCACGACTCACGCCCCGTACTCACAGCCTTACTTCTGCCAGTACCTCGTCTCCTACCTTCCAAACTTTACAGAAGCTCTCCTGCGAAACATGCAGAACCAGCACTCCTGAAAGAAAGGATATTGCGGAGACATGGCTTAGCCACAGCCTGGGGGATGTTTCCAGAATGAGATTTTCACTCTGCAGCGGAGTGTGCGCTGATATGAAACTTCCTGGCAGATTAAAACTGTGTGCCCGACCGAGACCCGAACTCGGGACCTTTGCCTTTCGCGGGCAAGGGCTCTACCAACTGAGCTACCGAAGCACGACTCACGCCCCGTACTCACAGCCTTACATCTGCCAGTACCTCGTCTCCTACCTTCCAAACTTTACAGAAGCTCTCCTGCGAAACATGCAGAACCAGCACTCCTGAAAGAAAGGATATTGCGGAGACATGGCTTAGCCACAGCCTGGGGGATGTTTCCAGAATGAGATTTTCACTCTGCAGCGGAGTGTGCGCTGATATGAAACTTCCTGGCAGATTAAAACTGTGTGCCCGACCGAGACCCGAACTCGGGACCTTTGCCTTTCGCGGGCAAGGGCTCTACCAACTGAGCTACCGAAGCACGACTCACGCCCCGTACTCACAGCCTTACTTCTGCCAGTACCTCGTCTCCTACCTTCCAAACTTTACAGAAGCTCTCCTGCGAAACATGCAGAACCAGCACTCCTGAAAGAAAGGATATTGCGGAGACATGGCTTAGCCACAGCCTGGGGGATGTTTCCAGAATGAGATTTTCACTCTGCAGCGGAGTGTGCGCTGATATGAAACTTCCTGGCAGATTAAAACTGTGTGCCCGACCGAGACCCGAACTCGGGACCTTTGCCTTTCGCGGGCAAGGGCTCTACCAACTGAGCTACCGAAGCACGACTCACGCCCCGTACTCACAGAATTACTTCTGCCAGTACCTCGTCTCCTACCTTCCAAACTTTACAGAAGCCCTCCTGCGAAACATGCAGAACCAGCACTCCTGAAAGAAAGGATATTGCGGAGACATGGCTTAGCCACAGCCTGGGGGATGTTTCCAGAATGAGATTTTCACTCTGCAGCGGAGTGTGCGCTGATATGAAACTTCCTGGCAGATTAAAACTGTGTGCCCGACCGAGACCCGAACTCGGGACCTTTGCCTTTCGCGGGCAAGGGCTCTACCAACTGAGCTACCGAAGCACGACTCACGCCCCGTACTCACAGCCTTACTTCTGCCAGTACCTCGTCTCCTACCTTCCAAACTTTACAGAAGCTCTCCTGCGAAACATGCAGAACCAGCACTCCTGAAAGAAAGGATATTGCGGAGACATGGCTTAGCCACAGCCTGGGGGATGTTTCCAGAATGAGATTTTCACTCTGCAGCGGAGTGTGCGCTGATATGAAACTTCCTGGCAGATTAAAACTGTGTGCCCGACCGAGACCCGAACTCGGGACCTTTGCCTTTCGCGGGCAAGGGCTCTACCAACTGAGCTACCTAAGCACGACTCACGCCCCGTACTCACAGAATTACTTCTGCCAGTACCTCGTCTCCTACCTTCCAAACTTTACAGAAGCCCTCCTGCGAAACATGCAGAACCAGCACTCCTGAAAGAAAGGATATTGCGGAGACATGGCTTAGCCACAGCCTGGGGGATGTTTCCAGAATGAGATTTTCACTCTGCAGCGGAGTGTGCGCTGATATGAAACTTCCTGGCAGATTAAAACTGTGTGCCCGACCGAGACCCGAACTCGGGACCTTTGCCTTTCGCGGGCAAGGGCTCTACCAACTGAGCTACCGAAGCACGACTCACGCCCCGTACTCACAGCCTTACTTCTGCCAGTACCTCGTCTCCTACCTTCCAAACTTTACAGAAGCTCTCCTGCGAAACATGCAGAACCAGCACTCCTGAAAGAAAGGATATTGCGGAGACATGGCTTAGCCACAGCCTGGGGGATGTTTCCAGAATGAGATTTTCACTCTGCAGCGGAGTGTGCGCTGATATGAAACTTCCTCGCAGATTAAAACTGTGTGCCCGACCGAGACCCGAACTCGGGACCTTTGCCTTTCGCGGGCAAGGGCTCTACCAACTGAGCTACCGAAGCACGACTCACGCCCCGTACTCACAGCCTTACTTCTGCCAGTACCTCGTCTCCTACCTTCCAAACTTTACAGAAGCTCTCCTGCGAAACATGCAGAACCAGCACTCCTGAAAGAAAGGATATTGCGGAGACATGGCTTAGCCACAGCCTGGGGGATGTTTCCAGAATGAGATTTTCACTCTGCAGCGGAGTGTGCGCTGATATGAAACTTCCTGGCAGATTAAAACTGTGTGCCCGACCGAGACCCGAACTCGGGACCTTTGCCTTTCGCGGGCAAGGGCTCTACCAACTGAGCTACCTAAGCACGACTCACGCCCCGTACTCACAGAATTACTTCTGCCAGTACCTCGTCTCCTACCTTCCAAACTTTACAGAAGCCCTTCTGCGAAACATGCAGAACCAGCACTCCTGAAAGAAAGGATATTGCGGAGACATGGCTTAGCCACAGCCTGGGGGATGTTTCCAGAATGAGATTTTCACTCTGCAGCGGAGTGTGCGCTGATATGAAACTTCCTGGCAGATTAAAACTGTGTGCCCGACCGAGACCCGAACTCGGGACCTTTGCCTTTCGCGGGCAAGGGCTCTACCAACTGAGCTACCGAAGCACGACTCACGCCCCGTACTCACAGCCTTACTTCTGCCAGTACCTCGTCTCCTACCTTCCAAACTTTACAGAAGCTCTCCTGCGAAACATGCAGAACCAGCACTCCTGAAAGAAAGGATATTGCGGAGACATGGCTTAGCCACAGCCTGGGGGATGTTTCCAGAATGAGATTTTCACTCTGCAGCGGAGTGTGCGCTGATATGAAACTTCCTGGCAGATTAAAACTGTGTGCCCGACCGAGACCCGAACTCGGGACCTTTGCCTTTCGCGGGCAAGGGCTCTACCAACTGAGCTACCGAAGCACGACTCACGCCCCGTACTCACAGCCTTACTTCTGCCAGTACCTCGTCTCCTACCTTCCAAACTTTACAGAAGCTCTGCTGCGAAACATGCAGAACCAGCACTCCTGAAAGAAAGGATATTGCGGAGACATGGCTTAGCCACAGCCTGGGGGATGTTTCCAGAATGAGATTTTCACTCTGCAGCGGAGTGTGCGCTGATATGAAACTTCCTGGCAGATTAAAACTGTGTGCCCGACCGAGACCCGAACTCGGGACCTTTGCCTTTCGCGGGCAAGGGCTCTACCAACTGAGCTACCGAAGCACGACTCACGCCCCGTACTCACAGCCTTACTTCTGCCAGTACCTCGTCTCCTACCTTCCAAACTTTACAGAAGCCCTCCTGCGAAACATGCAGAACCAGCACTCCTGAAAGAAAGGATATTGCGGAGACATGGCTTAGCCACAGCCTGGGGGATGTTTCCAGAATGAGATTTTCACTCTGCAGCGGAGTGTGAGCTGATATGAAACTTCCTGGCAGATTAAAACTGTGTGCCCGACCGAGACCCGAACTCGGGACCTTTGCCTTTCGCGGGCAAGGGCTCTACCAACTGAGCTACCGAAGCACGACTCACGCCCCGTACTCACAGCCCTACTTCTGCCAGTACCTCGTCTCCTACTTTCCAAACTTTACAGAAGCTCTCCTGCGAAACATGCAGAACCAGCACTCCTGAAAGAAAGGATATTGCGGAGACATGGCTTAGCCACAGCCTGGGGGATGTTTCCAGAATGAGATTTTCACTCTGCAGCGGAGTGTGCGCTGATATGAAACTTCCTGGCAGATTAAAACTGTGTGCCCGACCGAGACCCGAACTCGGGACCTTTGCCTTTCGCGGGCAAGGGCTCTACCAACTGAGCTACCGAAGCACGACTCACGCCCCGTACTCACAGCCTTACTTCTGCCAGTACCTCGTCTCCTACCTTCCAAACTTTACAGAAGCTCTCCTGCGAAACATGCAGAACCAGCACTCCTGAAAGAAAGGATATTGCGGAGACATGGCTTAGCCACAGCCTGGGGGATGTTTCCAGAATGAGATTTTCACTCTGCAGCGGAGTGTGCGCTGATATGAAACTTCCTCGCAGATTAAAACTGTGTGCCCGACCGAGACCCGAACTCGGGACCTTTGCCTTTCGCGGGCAAGGGCTCTACCAACTGAGCTACCGAAGCACGACTCACGCCCCGTACTCACAGCCTTACTTCTGCCAGTACCTCGTCTCCTACCTTCCAAACTTTACAGAAGCTCTCCTGCGAAACATGCAGAACCAGCACTCCTGAAAGAAAGGATATTGCGGAGACATGGCTTAGCCACAGCCTGGGGGATGTTTCCAGAATGAGATTTTCACTCTGCAGCGGAGTGTGCGCTGATATGAAACTTCCTCGCAGATTAAAACTGTGTGCCCGACCGAGACCCGAACTCGGGACCTTTGCCTTTCGCGGGCAAGGGCTCTACCAACTGAGCTACCGAAGCACGACTCACGCCCCGTACTCACAGCCTTACTTCTGCCAGTACCTCGTCTCCTACCTTCCAAACTTTACAGAAGCTCTCCTGCGAAACATGCAGAACCAGCACTCCTGAAAGAAAGGATATTGCGGAGACATGGCTTAGCCACAGCCTGGGGGATGTTTCCAGAATGAGATTTTCACTCTGCAGCGGAGTGTGCGCTGATATGAAACTTCCTGGCAGATTAAAACTGTGTGCCCGACCGAGACCCGAACTCGGGACCTTTGCCTTTCGCGGGCAAGGGCTCTACCAACTGAGCTACCGAAGCACGACTCACGCCCCGTACTCACAGCCTTACTTCTGCCAGTACCTCGTCTCCTACCTTCCAAACTTTACAGAAGCTCTCCTGCGAAACATGCAGAACCAGCACTCCTGAAAGAAAGGATATTGCGGAGACATGGCTTAGCCACAGCCTGGGGGATGTTTCCAGAATGAGATTTTCACTCTGCAGCGGAGTGTGCGCTGATATGAAACTTCCTGGCAGATTAAAACTGTGTGCCCGACCGAGACCCGAACTCGGGACCTTTGCCTTTCGCGGGCAAGGGCTCTACCAACTGAGCTACCGAAGCACGACTCACGCCCCGTACTCACAGCCTTACTTCTGCCAGTACCTCGTCTCCTACCTTCCGAACTTTACAGAAGCTCTCCTGCGAAACATGCAGAACCAGCACTCCTTAAAGAAAGGATATTGCGGAGACATGGCTTAGCCACAGCCTGGGGGATGTTTCCAGAATGAGATTTTCACTCTGCAGCGGAGTGTGCGCTGATATGAAACTTCCTCGCAGATTAAAACTGTGTGCCCGACCGAGACCCGAACTCGGGACCTTTGCCTTTCGCGGGCAAGGGCTCTACCAACTGAGCTACCGAAGCACGACTCACGCCCCGTACTCACAGCCTTACTTCTGCCAGTACCTCGTCTCCTACCTTCCAAACTTTACAGAAGCTCTCCTGCGAAACATGCAGAACCAGCACTCCTGAAAGAAAGGATATTGCGGAGACATGGCTTAGCCACAGCCTGGGGGATGTTTCCAGAATGAGATTTTCACTCTGCAGCGGAGTGTGCGCTGATATGAAACTTCCTGGCAGATTAAAACTGTGTGCCCGACCGAGACCCGAACTCGGGGCCTTTGCCTTTCGCGGGCAAGGGCTCTACCAACTGAGCTACCGAAGCACGACTCACGCCCCGTACTCACAGCCTTAGTTCTGCCAGTACCTCGTCTCCTACCTTCCGAACTTTACAGAAGCTCTCCTGCGAAACATGCAGAACCAGCACTCCTGAAAGAAAGGATATTGCGGAGACATGGCTTAGCCACAGCCTGGGGGATGTTTCCAGAATGAGATTTTCACTCTGCAGCGGAGTGTGCGCTGATATGAAACTTCCTGGCAGATTAAAACTGTGTGCCCGACCGAGACCCGAACTCGGGACCTTTGCCTTTCGCGGGCAAGGGCTCTACCAACTGAGCTACCGAAGCACGACTCACGCCCCGTACTCACAGCCTTACTTCTGCCAGTACCTCGTCTCCTACCTTCCAAACTTTACAGAAGCTCTCCTGCGAAACATGCAGAACCAGCACTCCTGAAAGAAAGGATATTGCGGAGACATGGCTTAGCCACAGCCTGGGGGATGTTTCCAGAATGAGATTTTCACTCTGCAGCGGAGTGTGCGCTGATATGAAACTTCCTGGCAGATTAAAACTGTGTGCCCGACCGAGACCCGAACTCGGGGCCTTTGCCTTTCGCGGGCAAGGGCTCTACCAACTGAGCTACCGAAGCACGACTCACGCCCCGTACTCACAGCCTTACTTCTGCCAGTACCTCGTCTCCTACCTTCCAAACTTTACAGAAGCCCTCCTGCGAAACATGCAGAACCAGCACTCCTGAAAGAAAGGATATTTCGGAGACATGGCTTAGCCACAGCCTGGGGGATGTTTCCAGAATGAGATTTTCACTCTGCAGCGGAGTGTGCGCTGATATGAAACTTCCTGGCAGATTAAAACTGTGTGCCCGACCGAGACCCGAACTCGGGACCTTTGCCTTTCGCGGGCAAGGGCTCTACCAACTGAGCTACCGAAGCACGACTCACGCCCCGTACTCACAGCCTTACTTCTGCCAGTACCTCGTCTCCTACCTTCCAAACTTTACAGAAGCTCTCCTGCAAAACATGCAGAACCAGCACTCCTGAAAGAAAGGATATTGCGGAGACATGGCTTAGCCACAGCCTGGGGGATGTTTCCAGAATGAGATTTTCACTCTGCAGCGGAGTGTGCGCTGATATGAAACTTCCTGGCAGATTAAAACTGTGTGCCCGACCGAGACCCGAACTCGGGACCTTTGCCTTTCGCGGGCAAGGGCTCTACCAACTGAGCTACCGAAGCACGACTCACGCCCCGTACTCACAGCCTTACTTCT
This sequence comes from Schistocerca nitens, assembly GCF_023898315.1. Lineage (NCBI taxonomy): Eukaryota > Metazoa > Arthropoda > Insecta > Orthoptera > Acrididae > Schistocerca > Schistocerca nitens. Next base: position 423,440,262 of record NC_064615.1, read on the forward strand.
GCCAGTACCTCGTCTCCTACCTTCCAAACTTTACAGAAGCTCTCCTGCGAAACATGCAGAACCAGCACTCCTGATAGAAAGGATATTGCGGAGACATGGCTTAGCCACAGCCTGGGGGATGTTTCCAGAATGAGATTTTCACTCTGCAGCGGAGTGTGCGCTGATATGAAACTTCCTGGCAGATTAAAACTGTGTGCCCGACCGAGACCCGAACTCGGGACCTTTGCCTTTCGCGGGCAAGGGCTCTACCAACTGAGCTACCGAAGCACGACTCACGCCCCGTACTTACAGCCTTACTTCTGCCAGTACCTCGTCTCCTACCTTCCAAACTTTACAGAAGCTCTCCTGCGAAACATGCATAACCAGCACTCCTGAAAGAAAGGATATTGCGGAGACATGGCTTAGCCACAGCCTGGGGGATGTTTCCAGAATGAGATTTTCACTCTGCAGCGGAGTGTGCGCTGATATGAAACTTCCTGGCAGATTAAAACTGTGTGCCCGACCGAGACCCGAACTCGGGACCTTTGCCTTTCGCGGGCAAGGGCTCTACCAACTGAGCTACCGAAGCACGACTCACGCCCCGTACTCACAGCCTTACTTCTGCCAGTACCTCGTCTCCTACCTTCCAAACTTTACAGAAGCTCTCCTGCGAAACATGCAGAACCAGCACTCCTGAAAGAAAGGATATTGCGGAGACATGGCTTAGCCACAGCCTGGGGGATGTTTCCAGAATGAGATTTTCACTCTGCAGCGGAGTGTGCGCTGATATGAAACTTCCTGGCAGATTAAAACTGTGTGCCCGACCGAGACCCGAACTCGGGACCTTTGCCTTTCGCGGGCAAGGGCTCTACCAACTGAGCTACCGAAGCACGACTCACGCCCCGTACTCACAGCCTTACTTCTGCCAGTACCTCGTCTCCTACCTTCCAAACTTTACAGAAGCTCTCCTGCGAAACATGCAGAACCAGCACTCCTGAAAGAAAGGATATTGCGGAGACATGGCTTAGCCACAGCCTGGGGGATGTTTCCAGAATGAGATTTTCACTCTGCAGCGGAGTGTGCGCTGATATGAAACTTCCTGGCAGATTAAAACTGTGTGCCCGACCGAGACCCGAACTCGGGACCTTTGCCTTTCGCGGGCAAGGGCTCTACCAACTGAGCTACCGAAGCACGACTCACGCCCCGTACTCACAGCCTTACTTCTGCCAGTACCTCGTCTCCTACCTTCCAAACTTTACAGAAGCTCTCCTGCGAAACATGCAGAACCAGCACTCCTGAAAGAAAGGATATTGCGGAGACATGGCTTAGCCACAGCCTGGGGGATGTTTCCAGAATTAGATTTTCACTCTGCAGCGGAGTGTGCGCTGATATGAAACTTCCTGGCAGATTAAAACTGTGTGCCCGACCGAGACCCGAACTCGGGACCTTTGCCTTTCGCGGGCAAGGGCTCTACCAACTGAGCTACCGAAGCACGACTCACGCCCCGTACTCACAGCCTTACTTCTGCCAGTACCTCGTCTCCTACCTTCCAAACTTTACAGAAGCTCTCCTGCGAAACATGCAGAACCAGCACTCCTGAAAGAAAGGATATTGCGGAGACATGGCTTAGCCACAGCCTGGGGGATGTTTCCAGAATGAGATTTTCACTCTGCAGCGGAGTGTGCGCTGATATGAAACTTCCTGGCAGATTAAAACTGTGTGCCCGACCGAGACCCGAACTCGGGACCTTTGCCTTTCGCGGGCAAGGGCTCTACCAACTGAGCTACCGAAGCACGACTCACGCCCCGTACTCACAGCCTTACTTCTGCCAGTACCTCGTCTCCTACCTTCCAAACTTTACAGAAGCTCTCCTGCGAAACATGCAGAACCAGCACTCCTGAAAGAAAGGATATTGCGGAGACATGGCTTAGCCACAGCCTGGGGGATGTTTCCAGAATGAGATTTTCACTCTGCAGCGGAGTGTGCGCTGATATGAAACTTCCTGGCAGATTAAAACTGTGTGCCCGACCGAGACCCGAACTCGGGACCTTTGCCTTTCGCGGGCAAGGGCTCTACCAACTGAGCTACCGAAGCACGACTCACGCCCCGTACTCACAGCCTTACTTCTGCCAGTACCTCGTCTCCTACCTTCCAAACTTTACAGAAGCTCTCCTGCGAAACATGCAGAACCAGCACTCCTGAAAGAAAGGATATTGCGGAGACATGGCTTAGCCACAGCCTGGGGGATGTTTCCAGAATGAGATTTTCACTCTGCAGCGGAGTGTGCGCTGATATGAAACTTCCTGGCAGATTAAAACTGTGTGCCCGACCGAGACCCGAACTCGGGTCTCGGTCGGGCACACAGTTTTAATCTGCCAGGAAGTTTCAACCTAAATCAGGATGGCCGGACGCGGGATTGAACCGTCGTCCTCCCGAATGCGAGTCCAGTGTCTAACCACTGCGCCACCTCGCTCGGTACAGTGGCATCTGGAACGATATCAAATGTACCCTACGTTTCCAACCTCTCTGCTGTTTACATCTTTCAGGCGTGATTGGGTCTTCAACATCTACAATTCGCATGTTTGCAATGAGTTTAATCCACATGTCACATTTACTAGCGCTCATTAAGTGCGGTTCTACATGAATATGTGCACAGGGATCGTAGCTGACGGCTTAAGTGGGCCATATATCTTATCTAGGTCATTCAATGGCAGGCGTAATTACAATTCCCTCGTCAGAGCATTGCGAAAATTGCTGGATGACGTTCCACTCGCTATAAAACGGGGCATGCTGTTCCAGCATGATGGGGCTGCGGCACATTTCAGTCGTCTTGTGCGTCGATTCTTTTGAACCGGCAGTATCCAGGAAAGTGGATTGGCAGATGTGGTCCTGTACCATGGCTTAGTCGATCTGAACAGTTTTCTGTGGAGGAAGTTATGCAATGTTGTTGACTAAACACCTGTTGAAACGGAAAGAGGTTTCGATTCCCGGATAGTGTAGCAGCTTCAAAAATTGATATTCCGGCAGTCTTTGATCGTTTAAGGCAGAATATGACCCACCGATGTAATTTATGGAGGCGTTTTTGTACCTCCTACTGTTACTGAGGTAATGGTGTTGCTTTAATGTTGTAATAAAGAATTAAAATTGTTGTCTTTACTTTTCATATGCTGTAAGTAAAATTTTATGTCAATGTAAAAATGAGCCACGAAGGAAAACATCAGAAAAAGTGAAACTTCCTGGCAGATTAAAACTGTGTGCCCGACCGAGACTCGGGACCTTTGCCTTTCGCGGGCAAGTGCTCTACTTTGCCCGCGAAGTGCAAAGGTCCCGAGTTCGAGTCTCGGTCGGGCACACAGTTTTAATCTGCCAGGAAGTTTCATATCAGCGCACACTCCGCTGCAGAGTGGAAATCTCATTCTGGGATCAGAAAAAGTGTTTTCAGTGTACCTGCCAACCTCCCACATATTTGCTAATATACTTAATTTTCATCCAGAGAAAACTACTTCTAACCGTTTAAAAAATCCTTTCGGAAAATGTGGCATTAGAGAAAAACGATTCCACGTTTCGTGAACTGTTTTCCAATGCAGAAATCACGTGCAAACCGTATTTTCTTAATGGATTTACTGTAACTTAATATTGAATAAGTAATTTTACTTCTGTAAGTTGTAGCCAACAAAGGAGCTCTTTGGATTTTAAAAGGTAACAATTCGTAATAAATCGAGTAATTATAGTTACCAGCGTTGCCTCCTAATATCTTCTTCGGGTGAAACAAAGCGTGGAAGGTACGGTAGGAGAATGTAGCGACCTCCAATGATCACTTTAACAGGCTAGCAGGACAGGTATGTAGTGTTTATTGCAGAATGTAGATGCTACTCAAACGTGATTATCATTGTACAGTTGTAGTTTAAAGAACCAGTATGATCTTTGTGTCACGACAAAAAGAAATTTATTCACTCTCAGAAGTTTATCGTGTTCATTTCACATTCTGACAAACACGTTGTGGTGTTCAGCACAGCCTCATTCGTAACTCTCCGAATCGTCATCCATCTGTCCTTCGTGGTATATAGGGGAAGTTACAACAAAAAACACGTGGAACAAATAAGGATCACGAAGAACATTCATCTTACTGCAGTGAACTATGCGTCGTCCGCTTTAGCAGCAATCACAGTCGCTTGCTGGCGACAGTATCACCAGGACCATTCCTTCCAAACGCAGTTATTAACCATCCAATATTTATGGTTTCAAGAAGGTTTTTGGGACTTAATTGGGTCTAGAATATTGCAATGCTAAAAAGTTCTATGTACGTAATCTCTTTTCAGACAGGCAATTTGGCTTCGTATGTGCTGGAAAAATGTTCTTTTAGTGTGAAGTGTTAGTTCCCGTTGGTGATCCTGGTCCCGTAACTGGTACACGGCTTTTGATTTTAAGACAAAAAGTAAAACAAAAAAAAATTGTCAAAGGGCATACACGTCTCGATGTGAACTGATAAATTAGAAAATACAATAAAATCAGTATGAGATATTTTTAAGAGAAGAGCCAGTGATAGAAGCCACAAATGATTCCACCAGTTCTATTGATGAGAATGTAAACATTATAATAGGTCTACCGTCGATTCTTTAATAGTTACATTTTAAAAGAAGGTGAGAGGATTGTATGAAGAAGTTCAAAACATGGTTCAAATGGCTCTGAACACTGTGGGACTTAACTTCTGAGGTCATCAGTCCCCTAGACCTGGAACTACTTAAACCTAACTAACCTAAGGACATCACACACATCAATGCCCGAAGCAGCATTCGAACCTGCGACCTGTGCGGTCGCGCGGTTCAAGACTGTAGCGCCTAGAACCGCTCGGCCACCCCGTCCGGCGACGTAGTTCAGATGAGGAAGCAAACTAGTACATTGAAGAGGCAACACAAAAAATTTAATGACGCGAAAATAATTCATACATTCGTATTCAAAGGAAAGCAAGTCATGATCCCTGTAAGTTCATAAGCGGTTGATGATATCTCCAATGGCACACAAAAAAAAAAAAAAAAAAAAAATTGTCCTGTAATATGTGGTGTTCCTGATGACATGCTTGATACATCACTGTTTCCCCTGACTCATTTTCATATACCAATTTTAGGTCTCTGAATAAGAAATACGACTCTACAGATAACCGCTTGTTTGACCTCTTTTGTTATTACATCACTGTCACAGTGAGACTTTGTAAAAAAAAAAAAAAAAATGCTAACGGAATAGTGATATGGACCGTGGATATGATTCGCAAAACTATGTTTTACTGTGCCGCATATTGTTGTAGATTTTATGAACAGAAATGAAACAGGCGTATAGTGCAGTGTCACGTTTTTCAGCCTTCTGTGCCTTTAACTCAGGCAGATAATCGTAAAATACAATGGTTGCGGGTAGTATACTTAAAACTATAAGCCGTTCTGGCCAGGAATGGTATAATGTAGCAAATCATGGTCTACAGTGTAGCATTCCTTCACTTTTAATAATTCATAATTCTGATACAGAAAGAAAGATAAAACCGGTTATCCAGTTTTAAGAGAGTCTTTTATCGATTACGTTAGGTTCTCCTATGCTGCTAGCAAGGGTATTGAGATAGGGCTGAGTGCAGAGGGAAAGCATTCGTGGTTAGCACATGTTTACGACCTGTTGCAGAAATTGAATACGTCTCTTATACGATTAAAGCATTGTCAAGAGTAATAACTAACTTACTTAATTTGGGTACATTCATTTTTATGTCAGTTAATACACATTACAAAACTCGATTCAGACACAAAGTATACTTGTAAGCTACAGGTGGTAATAAACTTAGACCTCTGTATGACGAGTGGAAATGTAGCGGCATCTCAGTAATCGCAGGCGCTAGTTACGTTCGAGACTAGGTTTACGGAAATTTTAGCAGGAATAGTAGCATTTATTCTCTGCAAGCAGCTCGTAGGTATAACTGTTACTGTAAGCCAGTTTTAATGTATTCATCGCTGATGTGTGCTGTATTGTGCTAGAACGTCGTCAGAGGATCCGATAAAAGTCAAATGTCGGATGTGTTGTCGATCATCAACTTGATAATCGCCCGAGTAGTCGCTATTGTCTAGCTTAATCATTGGGCAATTTTTTCCAGGCACTTTCATATTCCCCAATGAATTTCCGTGAAAAAATGATACAAGAAGAGTATCAATTCCATACTCCAACCAGCATAAACCGTTAGAACATACCAGTTCTACATAACCTGCATTTTTTAGTATCGAATTTTTATCATCGACAAGTCAGAAATGAATTGATCTCCCTTAGGAATTCACTCTTCTTACATCAAAATGGGTAGCAGGAGCTGCTTCAAGCTACGGCAGCCTTTATTTTATTTTCTGCAGTTCAGTAGCTGAGTAACGCCAATTCTTTACAGACGAATGGAAAAACTGGTCGAAGCCGACCTTGGGGGAAGATCAGTTTGGATTCTGTAGAAATATTGGAACACGTGAGGCAAATAGATTAACGAAAGATAAACCTACGTTTCTACCATTTGTAGACTTAGAGAAAGCTTTTGACAATGTTGACTGGAATACTCTCGTTCAAATTCTGAGGGTGGCAGGGGTAAAATACAGGGAGCGAAAGTCTATGTACAATTTGTACAGACAGCAGATGGCAGTTATAAAAGTCGAGGGGTATGAAAGGGAAGCAGTGGTTGGGAAGGGAGGGAGACAGGGTTGTTGCCTCTCCCCGATGTTATTCAATCTTTATATTGAGCAAGCAGTAAAGGAAACAAAATAAAAGTTGGGAGTAGGTATTAAAATCCATGGAGAAGAAATTAAAACTTTGAGGTTCGCTGATGACATTGTAATTCTGTCAGAGACATCAAAGGACTTGGAAGAGCAGTTGAACGGAATGGACAGTGTCTTGAATGGAGGATATAAGATGAACATCAACAAAAACAAAACGAGGATAATGGAAAGTATTCGAATTAAATCGGGTGACGCTGCAGGAATTAGATTAGGAAATTTGACGCTTAAAGTAGTAAATGGGTTTTGCTATTTGGGGAGCAAAATAACTGATGATGGTCGAAATAGAGAGGATATAAAATGTAGACTGGCAATGGCAAGGAAAGCGTTTCTGAAGAAGAGAAATTTGTTATCATCAAATATAGATTTAAGTGTCAGGAAGTCGTTTCTGAAAGTATTTGTATGGAGTGTAGTCATGTATGGAAGTGAAACGTGGTCGATAAATAGTTTAGACAAGAAGAGAATAGAAGCTTTCGAAATGTGGTGCTACAGCAGAATGCTGAAGATTAGACGGGTAGATCACATAACTAATGAGGAGGTATTGAATAGGATTGGGGAGAAGAGATGTTTGTGGCACAACTTGACTAGAAGAAGGGATCGGTAGGTAGGACATATTCTGAGGCATCAAGGGATCACCAATTTAGTATTGGAGGGCAGTGGGGTAAAAATCCTAGAGGGCGACCAAGAGAGGAATACACTAAGCAGATTCAGAAGGATATAGGTTGCAGTAGTTACTGGGAGATGAACAAGCTTGCACAGGATAGAGTAGAATGGAGAGATGCATCAAACCAGTCTCATGACTGAAGACCACAACAACAACAAACAACAACATTAAGCAGTATTAGTGCAGCATCATGATTAGAAAGGATGTGGTGTCATTTCTAATGCGTTCTTTATCTTAACTTGTTAGTTAAATAATTAGTCTATATTACAGTATGGCAACAGAAAGGCGTTATGGATTGTGGAGCACAGATGAATAACTTTCACCAGTAACAGTTATATCTAAATGGGGATTAGGGATTAAATAATCTGCATGCATATAAAATGTGCTTAAGCCAAAAATTCAGAGGTATGCTGAAAATAAAACCGCAGACAAGGATATAAGGATTTTTAGCTGCTGAAAAAGTGTCTTCTGACGGAGAAAATGAATGGGAAGAGGATATCTTTACATTTGAAGAGATAATTTCGACTTTTGCATGTCGCACTTAAGAAAATTTGCTCTCAACATTGCTCCACAATCTATGTTCAGAAGAAGTCAAGGCAGGCAAAAAGTGGACTAAAAGAGTCCTTAACAGAAATATCAAAGGATCCGACGGAAACCAAAGTTGCAAGTAAAACCAACCTGTGACCCGGCGAATAGCCTAAGCAAAACAAAACCAAAAAGAAGTCAACTGAAGAAAAGGAGGAGAAATCTGGTAGTACTGCTTCACCTATGGAAACGAAGTGTTTGGAGACTCTGTGGGGAAGCCACCATAGAAATTCATTCGTAAATTAGAGGAATGGTATTGCTAGTTGTGCTAGTAAGATCGAAGGGAGCAAATGATAGGATGCACACAATATAAAATGTGGATTCATGAAAGGTATTCAGGTACGGGGAAAGTAGGGAAAAAGTTGTATTTTACAGCCTGCAAATAGCAATGTAACAATTAAAACGTGAAACATTTCCCTGAACCTAGATTTATACGTATCGAGCTAAGGAATTTAATTTACAAGAGTGGTACTTTTTTGCGTCCTCTTTTACAAATTAGAAAACTGGACTCCTAATTTGTACCAACTGCAGATGTTAGAAAATTAAGGGTAGTCTGTTTAGTTTTCTCAGAATTTCCATTATTTAAATCAGGTACCAAGGCCTAAAAACTACAGTTGCTGATGACATTGTTTAGATAAATTTTTGACTTACTGTTCATCCTTAGTAAATAAATCTCAAATGTGGTACCGGAAATGCACGGCTTCCACGATACAGACAATTTATTCAATCAAATATTGTTACGGAGTCTGTGGTCTAATACGCGCTGTATCATGCAGCCACAGCTATAATATGTGTTGAAAATGGTTTCCATGTGTCCCATCGCATGCGTGTATGTGCGGTAGCATGTTCTGTCTCACACGTTCACATCGGCCAAGCTGCATCCGAACAGTGTCAAAGGCAGCATGAATACACTGCTCCAGTGGATCCTCATCAGGAATGGGCTCAGCATGTGCAATACTATTGAGATGCTCCCATAACCAGAAATCGCTCGAGTTGAGATCCGGTGAACGAGCAGGCATGCAACTGGAACCCTCATCCAATCCATCGACCAGGGAAGACACGATTGAGATGCGTACGGAAGTTAACGCCGAAGTACAGCCACATAACCCTTCGAATCATCAATGGCACTTCCCCCAGCTGGGGACGCAATGCCAGCCGCCAGAAACGCCGAGAGTTTCTACTGCTTGGTGACGTGGAAGGACGACTGGTCCCAAGATATGGTCTACAATTATCTCGGCCCACATATTCCGGCTGCACCGATGCTGATGATTTGCTGTCACCATACTATGGGGGTTCTGCATGCTACCCCACACATGACTGTTATGAAACTTGAAGGTACCACTGCAAATAAAAGTCATCTGTGAACAGGGTGGATGACACAAATCCCGGAATCGTGGTTACCTGGTGAAGAAACCAGTGACAGGTCTTCTCCCGACGTGGAAAGTCTATCGTTAGTAAGCCTGCAAACACTGTAAACAATAAAGGTAGTAACAATTATCATGGAGAATGTTCCACACGGCCTTCTGGCTTACCCTGTACTGGCGGGCCAACCGCCTGGTACTGATACAGCGGTCGGCTTCCATATTGTTGATCACATTATCCTCCAAGCCTGGTGTCCGAATATTTCTGGTACGTCCTTCATGATATCCTGCTTCCTGAAACGAGCCTGCGTCAGACAAACGGCAAAACACCTGTGTCTGTTTTCGGCGGGGGTAGATCTCCTGAAACAACCTTGCTGCACGTTGCCATTTGCCTTTCCGTAAGTAGACTCCATGTCGGGAAGCTCTCGATTCGAATACGGAATCAATGTGTACAACGTTGTATCACATCCACTACAAGGTGAGTCAGTAAGAGAAATGTATAGGACACAACATTATCATATCGGTATGAGAGAGCGCTAAGAAAACCATGCATACTGTTACTGTGGCTGCATGGTACAGCGTTTGGTCGACTGCAGTCTCTGTGATAAAGAATGACTGGATAAATGATCTGTAGCATGGAAACCATACATTTTCGGACATACGTAGTATTAGACCTTTCTTGTACCATGGTCTCTCATCGATTATTCCCTAATATGTTTAGGTTCAAAGAAAACCTGAATTTGATTTCAAACGCCAACCCGACTCATACAATAATAGTTGGTGATGACTTTAATTTACCCTCGATATGTTGGAGAAAATACATGTTTAATTCCGGAGGTACGCATAAAATATCATCCGAAATTGTGCTGAACGCATTCTTTGAAAATTATTTCGAGCAGTTAGTTTATTAGCAAACGAGAATAGTAAACGTTTGTGAAAACACACTTGACCTCTTAGCAACAAATAATCCTGAGTTAATAACGAGCATCAAAACCGTTTCAGGGATTAGTGAATACAGGGTTGTCGTAGTGAGACTCAACATTGTAATCCCCAAATCCTCGAAAAATAAGCGAAAAATATACCTATTCAAAAAAATCAGATAAAAATTCACTTGACGCCTTCCTAAGAGACAATCGCCACTCATTCCAAATTAAATATAAGTGTAGACCAGATGTGGCATAAACTGAAAGAAATAGTATCGGCAGCAGTTGAGAGATTTAGACCAAATTAATTAACAAACGACGGAGCTGATCCTACTTGGTACACAAAACAGGTTAGAACACTGTTGCAGAAACAACGAAACAAAAATGCCAGATTTAAACAGACGCAAAATCACCAAGATTGGCGATCTTTTACAGAAGCTCGAAATTTAGCACGGTCTTCAATGCAAGATGCCTATAATAGATTCCACAACGCAACTTTATCTCGAGACCTGGCAGAAAATCCAAAGAGATTATGGTCGAATGTGAAATATGTTAGCGGCAAGAAACAATCAATGCCTTCTCTGGGCGTTATCAATGGAGATACTACCGAAGACAGTGCTACCAAAGCTGAGTTACTAAACACAGCCTTCCGAAATGCCTTCACAAAAGAAGACGAAGTAAATATTTCAGAATTCGAATGGAGATCAGCTGTCAACATGACTAACGTAGAAGTAAATATCCTCGGAGGAGTGAAGCAACTTAAACCACTTAATAAAAGCAAGTTTTCTGGTCCAGACAGTATGCCAATTAGGTTCCTTTCGGAGTATGCTAATGCATTAGCTCCATACTTGACAATCACATACAACCGTTCGCATGACGAAAGATCTGCACCCAAAGACTGGAAAATTGCACAGGTTACACCAATAATCAAGTAAGGTAGTAGCAGTAATCCACTAAATTAGAGGCCCATATCGTTAACGTCGATATGCAGCAGGATTTTAGAACATATATTGTGTTCGAACATTATGAATTACCTGGAAGAAAACGGTCTATTGACACGCCGTCAACATTGGTTTAGGAAACATCGTTTCTGTGCAACACAAGTAGCTCTTTATTGACATTAAGTGTTGAGAGCTATTGACGAGGGAATTCAAATCAGTTCCGTATTTCTGGATATCCGGAAGGCTTTTGACACTGTACCGCACAAGCGTCTCGCAGTGAAATTGCGTGCTTATGGAATATCGTCTCAGCTATGTGAATGGAATTTTGATTTCCTGTCAGAGAGGTCACAGTTCGTAGTAACTGACCAGATGGTAGAGTTTTGTCAGGATTGGATCTCTCAAGGCTGTCAGTAGTTCTAATGGAATGTTGTCTACTCCTGGGGCCTTGTTTCGACTCAGGTCTTTCAGTGCTCTGTCAAACTCTTCACGCTGTATCCTATCGCCCTTTTCATCTACATCTACATCCTCTTCCATTTCCATAATATGGTCCTCAAGTACATCGCCCTTGTATATACCCTCTATATACTCCTTCCACCTTTCTGCATTCCCTTTTTTGCTTAGAACTGGGTTTCCATCTGAGCTCATGATATTCATACAAGTGGTTCTCTTTTCTCCAAAGGTCTCTTTAATTTCCCTGTAGGCAATATCTATCTTACTCAAGTGAGATAAGCCTCTACATCCCTACATTTGTCCTCTATCCATCCCTGCTTAGCCATTCTTCCCTTCCTGTCGATCTCATTTTTGCTTCTTGACGATCGCATCAAAGCGAATGTGAAGTTCGTTGTTCAACCAAACAATGCATGCGCATACTAATTCTGAACATTCCCCGTGGCCAGCCGTGCTATTTGGACGTCCTAACGCCAACCGTTCAGACGGCATGACGATTTTATTTCGTATACTTCAGTAATGGTCACGCTGGAGATGGGCATGGGCCTGATAGGTATGTTAATAAATGTGAACATAATTTCACCACACATGGCAGCGTCATCCCTATATCTATCTTATTTTTTACAAACACCACTGGATAATGATCCTTGATAGAGTAGGGGAAACTGGGGCCAGTTGTTACACGGGGCAAGTTGTTACTTGACAGTAAAAATTTCCGCGCTAGAGCAGTTTACTCGTTGCTCCGCCAGGGATGGAGTAGGGGATCTCCCTGGCGACTACAAAGGCCAAGATTACTTCTTGATCTGGCTGCTTACAGGAAGTATTGTACCCCGGACCACCTTTTTAAAATTAAACTTACTGAGATTTTAGAACGTCATTCCGATTTTATTACTGTTTACACGGATGGGTCTAAACAGGGGGATTTTATGGGCTGCTCTACTGTGTTTCCCGATACTGTCCATCGGATAGGGCTCCCAGAGCAGTTCTCAGTTTACTATACAGAACTGTTTGCCATTCTGCAAGCATTAGAGCATATGCGCCGACATCGTGGCACGAAATTCATCATCTGCTCCGATTCCCAAAGTGCTCTACACGCTCTTGAACAGATGTACCCAGCAGATCGGATGGTGCAAGAGGTGCAGGGCGCACTCCTGCTCTTGCAACAGCAGGGTAAGGATGTGATTTTCTGCTGGGTTCCAGGGCACATAGGGATTCCTGGAAATGAACTTGCAGATGCGGCTGCCAAGGAGGCTTGCTCCATCCCACCTCCTGCTCGCTGTTCCGTCCCCCTGCAGGCCATTACGTCTTTCGTGACTCGGAAGGTCATGCGTTGGTGGGAGGCTCAGTGGCTGGACGTGAGGGATAATAAGTTGCGAGCGGTGAAGGATTCTGTCCGACCGTGGCTCACCTCCTTCCGACAACGACGCGCTGAGGAAGTAGCCCTTACACGGCTTAGAATAGGACATTGTCCTTTGACACATGGTTTTCTGTTACGTCGTGAGGAGCCACCAACATGTCAGACATGTGGGACACAGCTGTCGATACGACATAGTTTAACTCAGTTTGAGGGAAGATTTCAGTTTCCCACCAGACCTACCCTCTCTTTTAACTAATAATGAGGCGAGTGTCGCTAGAGTTTTACGTTTTTGTGTGATGTCTGGCCTTCTTCCCAAAATATTGGGATTGAAGTCTTAATGTGCTGTCCAGTGGTTTGGTCACCCATTATTTGTAAGTGGTCACTCAGCCACCGTTAATTATTTTTACCTGTTTGTACTGCTATTTTATTTTTTGTTTTATCTCCCTGTTTTGATGTGCTGTGTCCAAAAAATGGTTCAAATGGCTCTGAGCACTATGGGACTTAACATCTATGGTCATCAGTCCCCTAGAACTTAGAACTACTTAAACCTAACTAACCTAAGGACAGCACACAACACCCAGCCATCACGAGGCAGAGAAAATCCCTGACCCGGCCGGAATCGAACCCGGGAACCCGGGCGTGGGAAGTGCTGTGTCCAATCTTGCAATTTGAACACTACCCATTCTCTCACAATTCGGCTCTGAATTGAACTTTTGGGAACGGGCGCTGATAACCTCGCTGTTGTGCGCCCTAAAACACTAATAATCATCATCATCTCATCATTCGCCAGATTGTAAGAGACCCCCTCCTCCCATCTTACCTATATCAGCCGTCAGCTGGTAATAAGGCGCTAGTGACAGAAAACGTGATTTTCCTGTGCTGGAGTAATTGTTTTTTGCTGATTTCATTTTAAATTTTGCAACATATCAGCGTCCAACATTCAGGTACGTAGTAGTATACGTTAAACTTCCAAACAAAAAGTTTATACTGTTGATTTCGACAATAAGAGAAAATGGCGTAGGATGGGGTGAGTTGTTACAAAGGCGCAGGGGCAAGTAGTTACGGTGTAATAACTTGCTCCAAAGAGTTTTTGTTTCCTTTAATGTAAGCAATTATGTCTATCTACAGTTATAATGCGTAATTATAACAAGAAGACCGACAGAGGCACTGTTCCCAAGGAAACATATGCTGAAGCGGCAAATGAAGTTCGAGGAGCTTTTCTTCACTGCGGAAAGCTGCCCAAAAGTACAATACAAATTTTATGACGCTGCATAGGTTTTGTAAGCGAATGGAATCAACAAAGGGAGGTAGGCAGCTTATTTTCCATTGTCAGCGTCGCCAACTGTGGCGTTGTAGATTATTGGTGCAAATACATCAATATATCTAAGCAAATTAATCTCTTCTCACACAACAGATACGGGCAGGAAAACGTAGCCTATAACAGCCTATTCGAATTTAACTTGTCTGCTTACTTTCAGAATCGGAAGAGATGCTTGTGCCAAACGTTGGTTATAAGCGATCCCGGCAGGTTTTCTCAGACGAACAAGAAGCAGAGCTGGAAGAATACATTCAGGAAGCTGCTAAGCTCTACTATGGACTTTCTGCGAAGGAAGTGAGGAGTCTAGCATTTCAATATGTCGTGAACAATAATGTCAAGTTTCCCGTTGGTTGTAGCGGTGTAGAACTAGCTTCCACTAACTGGTTTGGAGGATTCCTCAAACGAAAGGAAACGCTTTCCATCCGTACACCAGAAGCTTAGCAGGGCTACAAGTTTCAATAAGCACAATGTCGGTAGATTTTTTACAAATCTAAGTGAAGTTTATGATCGATACAAATTCAATGTCAAGAAGTGTATAATGTGGACGAGACTGCCGTCACCACGGTACAAACGCCTGCCAAAACTGTAGCAAGGAAAGGAATTAAACAAGTCGGTGCTATAACGTCTGCTGAAAGAGGAACTCTAGTTACTGTTGCCTTGGCAGTAAATGCGTCTGGAAACTCAATCCCGCCTTTCTTTGTGTTTCCAAGAAAGAACTTCGAAATGGGCCAGAAGGTAGCGCAGGGTCTGCAAACAAGTCAGGGTGGATGACAGGGCAAGATTTTCGCTCGTTCATGCTTCATTTCATTCATCATTCCAGGGGTACAAGAGAGCGACCGGTTCTCCTTCTTTTGGACA
Organism: Schistocerca nitens; assembly: GCF_023898315.1. Classification (NCBI taxonomy): domain Eukaryota; kingdom Metazoa; phylum Arthropoda; class Insecta; order Orthoptera; family Acrididae; genus Schistocerca; species Schistocerca nitens. The sequence continues at coordinate 423,455,474 of NC_064615.1, forward strand.
ACCATCAATCGCACCTTGATATTTCAGTGTTGGACGTAGCCAAAGAAAACGGGATTGTCCTTCTCTCTTTTCCGCCACATACGTCTCATAAATTGCAACCTTTAGACAGAGCTGTGTTTGGCCCATTTAAAAAATATATGAACTCTGCATCAGATGCATGGATGAAAAAAAATGCTGGAAACACTATGACAATATATGACATTCCATTTATAGTTAAACAATATTTGCTTAGCGCTGCCACGCCAAGGAACATCAAGGCTAGATTTCAAGTGACTGGAATATGGCCATTAAACAGAGATATTTTTACAGACGATGAATTTTGGCCCTCTGCCGTGACGTACCGCCCATACAGGGAAGATGAAACTCCGCTTTCTGTGTGTCTTACGAACTCAGTAGGGGATGGAGTTCCCAGCACATCAACAAGTGTGGAATGAAGTCCGACTCCTTGCACCTCAACAGTTGGTTCTGATAACACCATACACACACATGTGCCACCAGAAGAACTGAGGCCTTTCCCGAAAGGTGCTGCCCGCAAGAAAACAGTAAGTAGGAATAAACGAGTGAGTGCTGTCCTGACTGATTCACCAGTAAAAGCAGCAGTGACAGTTGAGGCAAATAGACAAAAGGAACCTGCAAGACGACGACTGGTGTTGGCGCCGAAAAATAAAAACAAGAAACCAAAAACGGGGAAATGAAAATATGAGATCGTAGAATCATCTGATGATGAAGACGACTGCGTGTGTATTGAGTGTATGGAACCATACTCTCTGTCAAGACCACCAACCACATGGCTACAGTGCACAAAATGTGAAAGGTGGGCACATGATAGGTTTGCCAAGCATGACAGTTTCTTTATTTGTAAAAACTGTACCTCTGATAATGAACTTGATATTTCTTCATCAGATTAATGATGACCGTACGTAAATATTAGTACTGTGTTTCAAGTTTTATGATTTGTTACCACCTCTTGCATTAAAACTAATGATTAAATAAATCTGTGTTATGGAACCAAAAATATATTTTTTCTTAATTATTATGTAACAACTAACCCCATATAGTTTAACAATATGCCCTACAGTGGGGTAGGTTGTTACATCATAGAAGTTAGCAAATAAAGTTGATATAGAGCTTAACAATCTGAGCTGACATTTATGACAAAAATTTAATTGTGAAGACTAAATATTGGGCTAACTTTTGGCATCTGTCCAATCGACATACGTGTTTTGTGTGGAGGTATACGATATTCCTAAAAAAATTTCTAACAACTATCTGCGGTCTCCCCTATAGTAGTGTACTTCTTATAACACACTGACACTGAAGAAGAGGACATGCAATGACTATTGTTATCAAAGAGTATTAATTTAGTTACAGCATTCATTGTGTTTTATATAACTTTTAAGCATAATAGTTTATTACTGAGAAAACATTTCTTTTAATAAATTATAGACACGTCATGTTGTGTTCTGTGACCTTTCATTATTCAGTCAGAGTTTCGTATTAAATAAAAATGTGTGGATAGCTTGCGTAGCCTATAGACTGGCTCCAAGTTTTCACACAGTTTCATTACCCAAATTAGTCGAACAAAATGTTGTGTAGATGTTGCACAAATATCATAGTGGATAAAGCCTTGAGCCAGGCAATTTCGTTTCTTGGTTACCATTCGTTGTACGACTGGCTGATACTCTACATCCTGCCACGTTAGCAACCTGCAGATTAACCGAGCGCTAAATTACGTTCCGCGCTGTCAAACTCAGGGTTATCGCGGATGTGTTTTTCTGGCAGGCGCCGTAATGTTTCAGCGAGTTATGTTTTCGTAAACTACCAGCGGATTTATTTTAATGTCCATTAAGCTGCAGATAATAGCCCCATTTTTATGGGTTACTTTTTGCTGGTCTTTGTTGTGTTGCTTCCGATGGCTACGGAATAGCCTTAAGAAAAGAATCGTTACTGGCTTATAGCACGAACATCTACCACAGTGCTGCAGAGAACCGTTGAGAGCAAAAATTGTAGGGTAAACGAATGTATAAAACCAATATATCATCACCTTGGGATTAAATGCTACTCTGAGATGGAGAGAATGACAGAATGGCAGAGGAAATAAAATCATGAATTGATAGATGTAACTAGGAAGAAGATTGATGACCCAAGTGGTAGTGGGTGAAGGTGACAAAATGAAAACATGGTTGTCGATGGAGCTGATGATACCTCCATAACTACCCAACGCTCATCACTTGTTTTAGGTCTGGTGCTACCGTTGTCCCCTTGTGCACTGTTGTGACTTTTTGGTGATGACTGCTGTGGTTGTAGAGACAGACGGAAATCAGTCACAACCAAGTCATCTTCTCTTTTGACCCAAAATACAAGTTTCCAAGAAAAAATCAGAAATCTATAATTATGTCGAGCTTTTAGATATGTTCTCGAATGTAGTGATGATTTTTGACTGTACTAGAATAGTCTCGAAAACCGCACATATCGCATTGATTCGCACTCTAGCAAAGTCGTTTTAAACAATGAGCTGTGTGATGTAAAATAGAGAAAGGAACGACCCATTGGAAAGTGTATCTACTTGTAGGGAAAACTACGCAAACAAACCTGTGGTTTAGCAAAAATAATGTCAGACTTTAAGAAACAAATGAGCGAATTAAGAACACGTTAGCAGGGGAAGAAACAAAATATTCATATCGATTCATGCAATAATGAACCAAGACTAAAGCGTATACTTACCAACGGAGTTTCTAAATTCGCTCAGAGCGACCGGTATGAGCTCGCAAAAAAGAAAAAGAAATTTAAAAAAAATAAAAATTCTTAATAGAGCCACAGAATGGTAAATGGTAATCGGAAATGGAAAAAAGGCTAGTCAGTATTTACATCACGCATTTAGTTCATTAGTTTATTTCTAGTCACTTTTCACCATCAAAAACTCACTTTTTTCGGTAAGATTACTGTAGAGCATGGGAATCCATACAGCACAGGGGCAAATTTCTGAAAGATGCGTAGCGAGTGTAAAAGAATAGTTTTTCTCGCGTAAACAACACTACATAACGAATTCACATGTTGGACAACCATGACACTTAATCGTTTCTGTACCTGGAAACAAAATACCATACGTGGTACAGTGTATTAGCATATACTAAGATGTAATCAACTGAACCTTTTTGCCAACTCAGAAAACAAACGAAAAATTAGATCAAGCTAATTGGGTTCGTCAATTCGTAGATAAGTAAGTAAACTAGATAAAATAATTCGTTCACTGCGGCATTCTGCTCGGAAATGTTAGGTGACCAATAAACGACCTACAGTATTTACCTAAATAGATCTGGGGGTGAGGTGTACAGTTGTCGCGTCTGGTGAAACGTGGAAAGCATTTTTGTCAGTAAGATGCGTTTAAAATAAATGAAAATTTTCGTGAAAACAGCAGCATTAGAAAAAAAAATCGTAGACGTTTCCATTTCTGATGTGTCTCACATCAGTACGTACTTTCCGTCATTTTCCATTAACATTATAAAAATATAATTAAAATACATAACCTTAGGAAATGAGTAAGTTAAAATGAAAAGAAATACATGATGTGGGCTACTGTTGATGAAAGGGAGGTCATATTCAGATCACTTGTCGACTCGCACAATTTATCATTAGTATCATCTTCGAGATACACTCTAAGATTTATTTTCGATTCGAGTTTGCTTCTCAGACAAATGCTAGTGTGTCTCGTTGCTGGCTTGTACTCTCTCCCGTCGTAGTCGTTTTAGTGAACCGATGTAACCGAAGGAGGTGTCTTAGTACGACTGTTTAAATAACTTGAAATATATTGTAATGAAGATTTACTTTATTCATTTTTATTACGGTATGTAATATACTCCTTGTCCGCATCTTATAATTTTTAAAGTTTTTCAGCAAATATTCGTTGCTGCCGTCATATCACCGTGATGCAACGTCTGGGTCGCCGCTATCACAGCCGTTAAGTGCTTACAGAAAGTTATGGAAAACTAACCTGTTTTCATTCACTTGCATGATCAAGAAGAACGATGCTGATTCATAAGCGTTATTCTATTGCGAAGTTAATTCTGATGCACAAAACGTATAATTAATTATCCCGCAGTCACGCATCGTCATGTTAAAGACAGCCCTACATCACAGTTTTTGACTAATTTCGTCATTCATCTCATTAACATAAACGCTCTTTCTCCTCTCTGATTTTTGTATTCACTACATCAATTATTAACAATTTACTACACTTACAGAGCAATTATATATACAATACTCAAATTAACAGCCACGTATGGCCGCGAGAGATTCTCTCCCGTATCACTCTGCGAAGGAGACGGTGATACCATGTACAAGACCAGATTCGAAACTAAAGCTGAACGTGATTTATGTGATTTACTCCTACATTACGCTCGTACGCTAATCATTCAAGGGAATTACTGAACAAATTTAGGACGACAAAGCGAAATGCAGGCCACAAAGAAATATTTCGCAAGTAGGAACTACTTAAATGACAGCACTCTTGCCCTCCACAGTTTATTGTTTTTTTTTTCAAATATATTTTTATCCTGAGAAATGGATGTACATGCTTTTATATTTGCTCTGAGTATACGAATGTTTCCTTCTGTTCGCGACTGATCGAGGTAGTGCTGTAATGAGGCCGCTTACATCAAACCACTCTCGCACCTTTGAAATCTGTTCGTGTTAATAAATCCGCCACAGTTGAAAAATGCTTTTATTGAACGAAGTCTTACACGACGGAAGTCGCTGTACAATACCACGGTTTCGAGGCCTTAACCCCATCTGAAATCTGAAATGAAACAATTGTTGTAACCTAATCCAATAATTAAAATATTTAAATAAATAAAGATTACAACTTAGAACGTGAAAAAATCTGATGATATTATTGAAAAAATTGTCTGCCTAACAATAGTAGGGCTTCATATCCATGGCCAAATAACGTAGGTAGACCGTTATAGCAGCATTCCAAACTGTGGCCGCAAAGAACCCCAACTTCCAGGCACCGTGCGGGAACATCTACATCTACGTGATTACTCTGCTAAAGTGCCTGGCAGAGAGTTCAATGAACCACCTTCAAGCTGTCTCTCAACCGTTCCGCGCTCGAACGGCGCGCGGGAAAAACGAGCACTTAATTTTTTCTGTACGAGCCCTGATTTCTTTTATTTTATCGTGATGGTCGTGGGTGCCAACAGAATATTTTCGCAATCGGAGGAGAAAACTGGTGATTGAAATTTCATGAGAAGATCCCGTCGCAACGAAAAACGCCTTTGTTTTAATGATTGCCACTCCAATTCACGTAGCATGTCTGTGGCACTATCTCCCCTGCTTCGCCACAATACAAAACGAGCTGCCCTTCTTATCTAAATCATTTAGCATTTCGTTTTGGTCATCTGATGACTTTACAAAACGGTAAATGACTGCATCCTCTGCACACAGTCCAAGACGGTTACCGAGATTGTCTCCTATGTCGTTACTGTAGATGAGGGACAATAGAGGGCCTATTACACTTCCTTGGGGAACGCCAGACATTTCTGTTTTACTACGAACTGTGGCCTTTCTGGTACAAGATGACGAATCCAGTCTCACAACTGAGGCGATATTCCATAGACACGCTGTTTGGTTAGAAGACGCTTGTCAGGAACGGTGACGGAAGCCTTCAGGAAATTAAAAATATGGAATGAATTTGACGTCCCCTGTCGGTAGCTCTCATTACTTCATGAGTATGAAGAGCTAGTTGTGTTCTGCAAGAACGATATTTTCTGACTACGTGTCAATAAATCGTTTTCTTCGAGGTACTTCATAATGTTCGAATACAGTATATGTTCCAAAACACTAATGCCTCTTATCTGAATATTGCAATAGGGATTGCTTGCAGTCTACAAAAACAAAGCCACCATAGCACATGAGGTGGGAGTCACTCACTTGACCAAATTTAAACTAAGTAACGCCCCTTTGCTGCAGATAGCGAAGATCAATTTTAAATCTGATATGGCGAACGAAAAGACAACATCGCTAACATTCGAAGTCAAATACTCACCAAAACGTTGATACAGCGCGGCAGTGTGACCCTGTGGCTCAGTGACCCTGTGACTGCATTTTTTTTTCCTTCAGCGCATTTGACACACAGAGGAAACCACAGCTTTCCATTTTTATCGATTTGTATACGTACAGGCGAAACGGGTCGATACAATCCTCTAGGCGCCTATACTTTACACTTTATAAAACCACACCATGTTTTACTAAAATATCTTTGTCTTTATATTTTTCTTTCATGTCGCTCAGGATAATAATCATAAAATTGTACATTTGGATAAATACTACATACATCAATGTATTTTATTTTTGTGCTAACACCATCTGCTTCAGCTCTTAATTTTATCAGATTTGTATGGCCACCATAAAATGCATCTCCTGGATTCAGTGGTTCGACAATTTCTGGTAACTGTTTCAATTCTTTAAGTTTTATGTACTCTTGTGAGTTAAGCCAGTCACATTCCAAAATCTCTACTAAATTGTATCCAGTATTTCGTTTTTCTGCGCTTCTTATTAATGTCTTTTGTCAAAGGTTATCCATTATTTCTTTATTTTTATTGTTAATTGTCTCACTTTTAAAACATTTATTACATCGATGCCAGAAACACCTGAGGTACTGATAAACAGTATTAGTTGATTTATGAAATCCATCTACTTTGCCACCAGCTGTTCTTACTTTGCTACCATTAAGAACATCCCTGATATTGTTATTGTTTCAACTGTTTGACCAAGCTATGGATTCTTTACTATAATGTTCTTTCTGTTCTTTGTCCAATACAGCAATTATATTTTCATGTAATTGTTTCGATCTGTAAATATCCATGCAAACTCCAAAAATGGTTAAATAACAGAATGGGTTTGTATTGGCTATTTCTACAGTTTTTTCTCAGTTGTAAACATTAGAATTACAGTATTAAAAAATTTCTTTCTTCATATTGAACACATAATTTTCTTTGTCTCTGGAGCTATACCATTTGAGAACTGCTTCTATATCTTTTGGTTTTATAGTGTCAACAAAATAATACTGAGTATCAGGAGTTGGTCATACATAATTTTCATTTTCATTTTCTTGTGTATGGAACAAATGAGGGAAGTAGCCTCTCTTCAGTTCTTTCAAATGAAAAGTTTTTGGGAAACTAGTGAGAGGACCTTGTACAAAATTGTTACTATCTATAATTTTAGATGTAACTGTTTTGTTCCTGTGTAGATGATATATGGCTTTATTTTCTTTTCAACACACTACTTCAAAATAAATTGGGAATCGTAGCCTTTAGCATAGTGAGCTATGAATGTTTAATTTCTGTTTTCTTTGGAAATCATCCACCTACAGAATTTGTCATTTGTATTAAATTTACATTTGTCAACATAAATTGTGAGCTGCTGTGAGATTTGGAATATGTATGCCAGTTTCTTGTTGAGCTTCATAATCAAACCATATATATATCTTTCCATATAGGTACAATTCACTCTCCTAGGGAAGCTTTCTCACGACATTTAAGCTCTTTATCTGCAACTATTGTATTGCATTTGAAGCATTTGTAAACATAATAATTTTGGAATTCTCCTTTAATATACCAGTCTTCCTTGTTACAGTTTGGACAACCTTGGACTATAAAATTCTCAACAAATTTTCTTTTACAGATGCCACCATTTTGCAATTTCCTTTGTTGGTAACATTTATGATTTCCAATTTTCACTACTTGTTTACAGTTTCTGCAAACTTCAAAGCCACATTGATGTTTTTTTTAGATCTCAAGCAAATCTTTTTGCATCTTTCACATTTATAATGTGTACCACAAACTTCTTGGTGATTTTTAAGCAATCATAATTACAATAGAATCTATTGCAGTTTTCACAGTATATCTTGTTTTCCACAGTTTTATGTTGTGGCACATTGCATGGTATACAGAATTTTCTCTCTATTTTACATCTGTGTGTATCCTTGTTGTTATATGGCTTGATACATTTACTACAGAAATATACCAATACTAGGAAAGCTGTCAAACTGTTAATTGCATGAAAATGTTTGTGCTCTTTGTACATATATATCTTTATTTCTTTCTCATGGCCATACTCTGTATATACAATGTTTATTTGTCCTCCAACAATTCTTCAATATTTTTAATGTCATCCAGAGTAAAACCCTAGTTTGTTTTATTCACCCAAGTGGCTACATAACATGTCAGTTAACTCTTTTTGTAATGTGTATTTATCTTCTCTCATTTTCTTAATCTTACCTGCAGTTAGTTCTCTATCCAAGGTATTATTTGTATGGTACGTTAATGCAACTATTACTGCTCTAGGACAGCACACTTTATCATCATTTTTAATTCTAGAGATGTATCTATTGATCTTTTTTGACTTCCACTAGATTTATTATTTTTTTTGCCTCTACCAGCTTGTCCTCAAGGAACTGTAAGCACCTGAATATAAAATGAGGTTTCTGCTTTATCAGTAGTCTCACCAGATGTTAAGATATATCTCGTTTTATTGCACAAAACTTGAACAGAATCTCGAGTATTATTCAATGCATTGTATGCTGTAGAAAGTGGGTAAAACATTTTTGGGTTATTAGTGGTTATATTCAGCTTACCACCTTTCCTAAAATTAGTTCTCTTCTTAGTTACATCTATCATAGAATTGAGTTCTTGCGTTATGTAATCTGCTTTTTCAGTTATGGTATTGAATTTGGCAATATTATTATCGTTCAACACAATTTTGTTAACTGCAGACCATCTTTTAAATCTGTCATTAAATCTCGATCTGATTTCTTCAATCTCGAATAAATCCTTTTTAGATGGTTCGGTCTCTTTTTCTTGCTTAAATAGTTTACTAGTGAATGTATAAATTGTATCTAGTCTCACTATTTTTTCATCTCTCAGTGGTCAAGTTGTTTCAATAACATCATCATCAAATCTGTAAAAATAATTTATTTTAGTTAAATGTTTTTGGTCTTGATCTAGTCTTTTCGAATTATTCTGGATGGAACTGAAACTCCCATAACTCAATTAAATTAATTAATTCTGATTCCTTTATTGTTATTCTTTGCTTTGGCTTCTGGTTCAGATTCTTTCAAATCATCGAGAGTCCTTGTAGGAGGTGACAAATTATTTGAAACGATGAAGTTAATTAAATCAGCTGTTTTAAATCTGCTATACAAATAGAAAGTATTTCTTCTGCAATAATAATGAAGTTGGGCGACTGTAAAGTCTCTCAATAAGGCTTCCATTCAGTAAGGACTGAAAACAATTAGTTCTGCAGAAAAGTTTCAAGTTTTAGACATATGGTAAAGGATTATAATGGTTCACTTAATATTGAAAGCTGACCAATTTGGTCCCCTTAAGAGATAATGAAAAACTGACTATTTTTAATAGTGAACCAGCAACAGCTAAAGCAGTCTTTGACTGCATCAGGTTTATATTCTCTGATTAAAAATCAAAAATGAAAGAACCCAGAAAGAGCTATTAGAAATTATATGAGAGAAAAGCATAGTAATATTTTCGGAAAACTGGAGTGAGCAAATCACTCACCCCTTCAAACATGCAGCAAATACTTTTTATATCATTGTTTAAAGCAAAAGGTTTTGGAATTCCAGAGATTAATCATTTAATACCTAGTGATATTATTTTGTGTAAGATTTTCAGTTGGCGAAAATTTACCCTCTGGGCCATATTTTTGAAGGGGGGTAACAAATCGCTTCTCCCTACATTTTTATAACTTTTTCTGTCTGTTTTTTTCGTTGTAAGTTAGACCCCACTCCCCTTGATGGCAGCCTCCAAAATATCTGCATATTTTGTCTTATTATCATCATCAACATTTACTCTGATAGCTTGTTGTGCATTACTATATTCTAAAATGTCAGCAACATACTTTGCTTCAAACCATGGATTATTCAATTGCAAAACACATTTTGTGCCTTATTAAATTTGGAATCTCAGGGTTCTTGAGCGAGAACCCTGGAAGTATAAAACATATTAAAAGACATTAATTAATTCCTTAACAGATTATGAGCTAGAGTACAAAGAAATCAAACATGCTAGTCCATTGGCTCTAGAATAAGAATAGCAACTGCTAAACACTGTTTTATACTTCCATCCAATATCATCCATACCTAAGCCCATTCCTAATTTTCTCTTTCCATACATCATTCCTACGACTGCAGTTGCAGTAATTGTTTCACCTAAAGAAGCATCACTTGCTTGCATTCTTTCTTTTGTAGCTAACTGAAGATATTTATCAGCTTCATGTCTTTTTTCTAAATCTTTATGATCGTCATAGGCGATGTCTGTCGTTTGCAAGCTCTGTCTAATTTCTTTGTTCCAGGATCACCACATGCTAATCGTTCTTCAAGTTTAGTGAAAGGTCCGCAGTACAAGTAGCCTGGTAAATGCATCTCTGGCATTGACAAATTATTTTAAGCCCAATTGACAAATACTTTTCCATGTTTATCACTTTTCCAAAATGTGTGAGGAAGATTATTCAATAATCTAATTAAATGTGGAATTCCTTTTGGATTATCGATTATGAAATCTTTAAATTTATTTTTAACATCTGTACTATGCCAACTTTTCCATTATGAAAGCTTTTATTTCAGGCCGATTCTTCTCCATGTCTTATGGCCAGTCTATCAATTAATTGATGGACATCATTCATCCAGACATATTCAACTGGCTTTTCTGTATATTTTTTAATTAAACCTTCATCAATGACTGTTGAAGCATTCTTAGGACTGTGTTCTGTTTTCTCAGGCGAACTTAATTCTGAATAATCTGAATAATCTATAGTTGATCTTCTTATCCTTGGAAAATGGTCATTAACAATTTCCTTTCTGAAACCTTTATAGATGATACCTTTTCTCACTTTCATTCTATTTGCATTATTTTCAGAATACAATGCTCCTATATTATACATTTCTCCTGTATTAAACCATATATCAATATAATTTGATAACTCAATTGAATCGAATTTCTGATCCATATCCATAGTAATATGCTTTTTAATTAAGAGTCATTAAACTATCGGTTTCTTCATATGTCTTTTTACCAACTGTTAATTTGTCTCATTCAAATGTTACTGGTAATCTTCCTATATATTTAAAGGCATCAACAGGTCCTAATCCCGAAACTTTGTCTTCACTGTGGTTTACATATTCCAGCATTCTTTCACTTGTATTTATTTTTTAGCATCAAAGTCCTTTATTTTCTAGACAGCTCCCTTTTCTTCCACGTATTTTTTTCAATAACTCCCGTATTTCTGATTCACTTAATGTGTAATCTTGTTTAATTGGTGGTATTTAATTAAATTCTTCAGTACGACGGTTATAAGGAACTATTTCTTTTTCAACCTCTCCATTTTCTTCAATAGCTTTCAATACATTATTACCTAAGCCTATGAGTCCTTCTTTCACTGAGTTAGTTGGTCAATCAGTTAGTTTCTTAGTTCGTTAGTCTGTTAGTTGGTCAGTCAGTTATTTTTGAAATAATTAAAATTTTATCCTTATTAGATCGTGAACGAAGTCGAAAGCTATCAATTCAACTCATTCCCTGTGAATGAGAAAACTAAAGATAATTTATATCTCCCCAACAAAACACTGAGATCAATATAAATATAGGAGATGGTTGGGTTCATTCTCATCACACTCATCTGTACTTGAACTTCAGTATTATTGGAGCTGATGGTACATATTATCCAACTTATGATGGAAAATCCAATAAATAATTAATTGATAATCATGTAGCAAAACTTTTTGAAATTGTCACAGTTAAAAAAGGAAACAAAATTTTAACTAGAATCGATCATCTTTTGATTTATTCATCGGTCCTTATTCGATTGACTTCGTCTCTAACTGATCAGTTAGGTATGGAAGGACATATAATTAACATTGGCAAATTAAGAAAGAAGAGAAGTGAGGTGATTTGTCCATTAGAATTAGTGCGCGGATTTTTCAAAGATTATAAAGAAGTCATGTGGGAAGGAAATTTAACACAAATTTTTACATGGAGTCCAACTGCGGGAGATGCAATTCTTCGATGGGCTGATAAATATGACACTGGAATTGAAGTAAAAGACACTCTTCCAAAACAAGGTAAAATTGTTTAGAATCTATCGAAATACGTGTTCCTGTAGTTAGGTATGAGCCAGAATATTCACTCGAGCTAGAAACATCTAAATTGTTGGATTAGACGAAATGTAACAAACAAAAATTAGAAGTAAATTGGTCAAGTATGCTTTTAGAGATTTTTGCTAACAATGTTAAACAACATTTATATTAGTATAGATAGACATATATCTTTATATGTTACAAGCGGTAAAAACATAGGTAGAATATGCCTTTTCGAAAGCCTCTTACAGTAACGTGTAAAAATTTGAAGTAAATCTGTCAAGTACGTTTCGAGATAACAACATTAAACAGCTACTTGTCTCTATGTAGTGTGAAAATAAAAGAAAGGAAATGGCATCTTTGACGGGAGGCTCCATCCGGGGAAGAATGACCGCAAAGTGCAAGTCTTGTTTCAGTCGACGCAACACTTGGGGACTTGCGCGCCGGTCATGAGGATGAAATGATGATAAGGACAACACAATAGTCAGCCCGAATGGAGAACATCTCCGACCCTGCCTGGAATCGGACCCGGGCCTAGTTGCACAGGAGGTGAGCACGTTAACACCCAGCTAAGCAGGCTGACTTTATGTTGTAATATAGGTTATCGTGTGCTGCCGTTTTCCTTTCATTCGATAACGGGTAGTGTAAGGAACTTGTACTTTTGGTCCTTATAACATAGGTGTAGGCACAAGTGTACGGGCCGGTAGAGAAACTGTGAAGGCGTATATCGGGAAGGCAACAAACAATTTTGAGGCTTTCCAGTCGCTTCCTTCATTTGGAAGTGAATGTGTAACGTTATCTTTACAAGCGTATGAAAATCAGTGGCTATTACGAGTTTGCGGGGCTGTAATCACTGGGAACAATAATCTACGCAAAGCGTGAATATATAATACGAACTGCGATTTAAATTACATTATGAAATGATCAAAATTCTGTGAATAATGTATAAGGCTAGGGATACGTACTGTGTTAAATGAAATTTAAAATAATCCATAGCTATCCGTTCGATGAATGGTTGGCATCAGTTCAGCGCTAACACAATTACGTTTTGTCAGCGTTAATGCTATTTACGCCGGATTATGTATGTGATCCTCGACACTACAAAAAATGAAGGGAGCTAGCCAGTAACCGAGTGTCAAATACTATCACAGCCCACGATATCGACCATAATATGACAAGCGCGGTCAGGTGGGTGCGGAATCCATGAAATTACCTGAAATCGGATTGTAATATTTAAAACTGAGCTTTCAGAAAAGCTGTTCCACAGGATGCTGAAAAGTGATTATTCTTATGTTAGTAATTTAATAATAATAATAATAATAATAACAATAATAACTGTAACATTAATAGTAACAGAACGACAAGGACTCGTTACAAAAACTGTGAAAAAGAACTGAAGTGATATGAAAAATGATACATGGTGTAAATATGAGCGTTCATTGGAGGTTAAGGATAAACAAATAACTCTTTTGTTAGCAGTAATGAAAAGGTAATAGTTAATGGCGGCTATCCTAGTCTCTCCAGAAATGTTATTGGGGTAATACGTCGTATCAGTTATGCTTTGCCTGTGTTCTCATATTTGTTTTGCAGGGTTATCAACAATACTTGTGGCCTCACATCTAATTGCTTTAATAACGTCTGACTAATAATCTAGTCAAATACAGTAGTGGTTGAAACACAGAATTTTCACTCGAGGATAGAGGTGTTTTAAGACTCGCCACGCCATCCTGATTCAGATTTTCTGTGTCTTTTTTATAATACCACCTCAGATGGGCGTCTTTCGTTACCCGTAATAAAGCAGGTAGCTATTTCTGTCCTAATTCTTACCCATCTAGCCCTTGTCTCTAAAGATGTGGATGTCAGCATGAGTTGGTTGGTTTGTGGGATTGAAGGGACCAGACTGCCATGGCCATCGGTCCCGATGTCGGCATGAAACTTTATCATATTCATTAACCTTATCCCTGCACTACTTGACAATTTAACACCACGGGGGATGTAACGGAATAAAATAAAGAAACGCGTTCGAAGGCTGTGCAAACATACACTACTGGCCATTAAAATTGCTACACCACGAAGATGACGTGCTACAGACGCGAAATTTAACCGACAGGGCGAAGATGCTGTGATATGCAAATGATTAGCTTTTCAGAGCCTTCACACAAGATTGGTGCCGGGGCGACACCTACAACGTGCTGACACGAGGAAAGTTTCCAGCCGATTTCTCCTACACAAACAGCAGTTGACCGGCGTTGCCTGGTGAAACGTTGTTGTGATGCCTCGTGTAAGGAGGAGAAATGCGTACCATCACTTTTCTGACTTTGATAAAGGTCGGATTGTAGCCTCTCGCGATTGCGGTTTATCATATCGCGACATTGCAGCTCGCGTTGGTCGAGATCCGATGACTGTTAGCAGAATATGGAATCGGTGGATTCAGGAGGGAGTTCGGAACGCGTTGCTGGATCCCAACGGCCTCGTATGACTGGCAGTCGAGATGAGAGGCATCTTATCCGCATGGCCGTAACGGATCGTGCAGCCACGTCTTGATCCCTGAGTCAACAGATGGGGACGATTGCAAGACAACAACTGCACGTACAGTTCGAGGACGTTTGCAGCAGCATGGGCTATCAGCTCGGAGACAATAGCTGCGGTTACTCTTGACGCTGCATCACAGACCGGAGCGCCTGCGAAGGTGTACTCAACGATGAACCTGGGTGCACGAATGGCGCAACGTCATTATTTCGGATGAATACAGGTTCTGTTTATAGCATCATGATGGTCGCATCCGTGTTTGGCGACATCGCGGTGAACGCACAATGGAAGCGTGTATTCGTCATCGCCATACTGGCGTATCACCCGGCGTGATGGTATGGGGTGCCATTCGTTACACGTCTCGGTCATCTCTTGTTCGCACAGACGGCACTTTGAACAGTGGACGTTACATTACATATGTTTTTCGACCCGTGGCTCCACCCTTCATTCGATCCCAGCGAAACCATACATTTCAGCAGGATAATGCACGACCGCATGTTGCGGTTCCTGTACGGGTCTTTCTGGATACAGAAAATGTTCGACTGCTGCCCTGGCCAGCACGCTCTCCAGATCTCTCACCAATTGAAAACGTCTGGTCAGTGGTGGCCGAGCAACTGCCTCGTCATAATACGCCAGTCACTACTCTTGATGAACTATGGTGTCGTGTTGAAGCAGCTTGGGCACCTGTACCTGTACACACCATCCAATCTCTGTTTGACTCAATGCCCAGGAGTATCAAGGCCGTTATTACAGCCGGAGGTGGTTGATCTGGGTACTGATTTTTCAGGATCTATGCACCAAAACTGCGTGGAAATGTAATCACATGTAAGCTCTAGTATAATATATTTGACCTATGAATACCCGTTTATCATCTGCAGTTCTTCTTAGTGCACCAATTTTAATGGCCAGTAGTGTAGTAATTAGCAGTTTGCAAGTTTCGTAGGACTATTAATGTAAGGAGAAATATCGCTAAATTATAAAATTACTTTCCTAGATCCCAAAACTTGGGATAAAACTATTATATTAGTTTTAAGGCTGTCGGGTGTATGATCAAAAATTGTTGGAAAAACAGAAAAAGATTATTGAAAGTTCAAATAGGCCGCTGGGTGATGACTCCTGCAAACGTTGGTATTCCTACAGATGCACGATATGTGGGTACCAAATCACAAGAAGGAGAGCGCAGTACAAGGGATTTTAAAATCCAAGTATTCAGAGCATATCGAAGAGCATAGCACGTACACGTACACACAAACACACACACACACACACACACACACACACACACACCAGTCTGCACTCCTGCTGTACATGAAATGTATTCGCAGGTGCCAATATGGGCAACCACCAGCTGCGTAATGGAATGACGACTACGAAAATTTGTGCTGTAACGGGATTCAAACCTGTTTTCCCCGCTTACCTGCATTTCCGAAGGAACAGGCTCTGCGACCCCTACAGCCGTTATGAAATAAATGAAATGTATTCGCAGTTGCGAATGTGGATAACCCTCAGCTGCGTAATGGGATGATGGCAATGAAAATTTGTGCCAGAACGGAACTCGAACCAGGATTTTCGGCTTTATCGTGAGGGAAAGCCTTTACATCAGGCTGTCTGAGCGCGCTTCAGGGGAAGAAACAATCTCTTATATGTCGTCAACCATGTGTCTACATCCATTCTATATATTCCTGAGCAGGGAAGACTTTTTAAATGGAAGTGTCTTGCCCAATGTCGGCGGGTAAAAACGATATTGCGGTGCCTAAGTTATTCAGAAGTCGGGGCAACGTTCCTTCTAACATGTATGCATGTCCAAAGGAACACTGAATCGTACATATGAACAACACACACACTGCAATATCGAAAAGCATTGCTGCTAATTATTTCAACATTTACATTCCTGGAGAAACACAAGTTTCACATATTTAAGAGTGTCCTGATCGTTTTCTTAGTTTCCACAACGAAACACTGTACCCAAGTCTGGCATACATCGACAGAGTTTCTGGCTGTATGTATACTACAGAATGGCAAGACACAATCAAAGCCTTCACCGCGCTGCAGCAATAGCAGTGTACCGACGACTGTGCCACTAAAGCGGAGTTACTAAATACGGTTTTCTGAAATTCCTGCGCCAAAGGAGACTAAGTAAATATCCAAAATTCGAAAAAAATGTTCAGATGTGTGTGAAATCTTATCGGACTTAACTGCTAAGGTCATCAGTCCCTAAGCTTACACACTACTTAAAGTAAATTATCCTCAGGGCAAACACACACACCCAAGCCAAAGGGAGGATCTAACCTCCGCCGGGGTCAGCCGCTCAGTCCATGAATGCTTCGCCTCAGACCGCTCGGCTAATCCCGCGCGGCTCCAACAGCTGCCAACATTAGTAAGTAGTAAGCTGAAGTAGGTATCCTCAGTGTACTCAAGCATTTCAAATCGCTTGAACATGCCAAACCTTCTAGTCCAGATAGCTTTCAGAATATGCTTGTATAACAGCACCATACAGAACAGTCATATACATTAGATTTTCAGACGAATTATCAACATCTAAAGACCGGAAAGTTGCATTGTTTATACCGACACTCATGAAAGTAAGTAGGAGTACTCCGATGAATTAGAGACCCGTATCACTGACGTCAATTTCAATTATGATACTGGAACATACACAGTGTATCGAACATTATGAATTACCTCAAAGAAATGACTAATGACACCCAGCGAGTACTGATTCTGATGATAGCTCTTGTGCAGCAGAACTAGCTCTTTATTAACATGTTGTATCATCGACAAGGGACATGAAATTGATTTCATATTTCAAGATGCCCTATGACACCGTTGCCAAAAAGCGGAGTCTACTCAAATTTCGTAGGTAAGGTGTACCGTCATAGTTGTGAGACTGGATTCGTGATATCCTGTCACTGTGGCCGCAGTTCGCAGTAACTGACGGAAAGTCATCGAGCAAAACGTGATATCTAGCATTTCCCAAGAAAGTGTTATAGGCCCTTTGCTACTCCTAATGTGTACAAATGAATTAGGCTATGTAGACAGCCCTCTAAGAGTGTTTGTAGATGATGCTGTAAGGTCATAAGAAGGCCATCCGAGTTCCAGAATGATTGAGGCAAGATATCAGCTCGACACTAAAGGTGGTAATTTACGCTAAATAACAAAAAGTGTGAGATCATCCACATGAGGTCGAAATGGATACATTAAATTTTGGTCACACAAATCTTATGGCCGTTAATTCAGCTACATACCTAGGGATAGCAATTACGAACAGGTTAAATTGGAGCGATAATATAGTTTCGTTATTGAGGTGAACCCGAGAAATAAGTTTACTGGTTCAAAATGGTTCAAATGGCTCTGAGCACTATGGGACTTAACATATATGGTCATCAGTCCCCCTAGAACTTAGAACTACTTAAACCTAACTAACCTAAGGACATCACACAACACCCAGCCATCACGAGGCAGAGAAAATCCCTGACCCGCCGGGAATCGAACCCGATAAGTTTACTGGATAGAACGCCTAGAAGTAGCTGCAAATCCACTAAAGAAACCGCTTAAGCTATGCTTGCCTGTTCTTCGCTAGAGTAGTGCTAACCAGATTACGTCGACTGGGTACATTGGAAAAAGTACAGAGCACGTTTCGCACTATCGCGAAATAGAGCATAGACTGCAGCGGGCATGCAGAGTAGATTGGGGGGGAGGCCAATCTTTAAAGCAAAGCCGTTTCTCGATGCGTCGAAGTCATGTCACGAAATTTCAATCTCTGCTTTCTATTTACAAAGCGAAAGTATTTTGTTGATATCAGCCTAAACAGGAAGAAATTATGAGTGTAATAAAAGTAGAGAAATTAGAGCGTGCACAGATATATTTAAGCGTTCGCGTCTTCGTGCACTGTCTAGGAGTGGAATGGTAGAGAAATGGCGTAGAAGTTGTTGGATGAAGTACGCTTGCTTAGTTAAAAGTCGGCTTTCAGCCGTGATACCGTGCGGACGGCCTCGGCGCGCCGGGCAGCGCTCTGCAGGTGTTGTTTACCCGCTAGCGCTCAGTTGCGTCGTTGTATTGCTTATGGTACTGGTACCGACCCGCCGTGGCGTTCTCATATCGACGAGTTACAATCAGACTAACTTTCAACGCATCGTACACGAGACCGAAGGCCCATGAGATTGAACGGTTTCTTCGAGACATCGTGCACATAGAACCTCAAGAACTGATACCCATTCATTTGTCTATTGTATCCAGCACAGTGTATCTCTAAGTGATTGACGAAGCGGCCTGTGGCAGACTACGCCAACGATCTGCAAACTGCTTTCGCATCTGTCACGCAGACGGTAACGTGAGCGTGATACGAGTTTACCATGCTGGTCTGGGGTACGTACCGTGCGCATCTTTGACCTACCGTTCTAAGTTCCTGCCAACCTTGTCCCTAGCTGCGTTTAGACCTGGTGATGGCGCAGGAGGAACGGCCATCCTTCTCCTAGGTGGCATAGAGGCGACGGACGTGACATACTTGCCGAACGGGCGAGGCATCGCTCTTACACTTGGCGCAGTCCGCCTCATCAACGTCTACGCTCCCTCCGGTAATTCGCACCGTGGTGACAGGCATGTCTTCTATTCGGAGGAGGTAGCCCCACTTTTGCAAGGAAATATAGGCCATCACGTAGTGATCGGCGAGTTTAACAGTGTTCTGCGGCCCAAGGACCAGATACCACATTACGTCCCATGCCCGGCTGTACAAGCATTGATACGTGACCTCGCGCTCCACGACACATGGGTCTTACATCATGGGAACCAGCGTGGATGTACGCACTTTACCAGCCACTCTGCCAGTCGTCTGGACCGGATATACGTCTCGCGTGCCCTCCGCACAGCAACCAATGATGCAGAACTCTGGCCGACGGCCTTCACGGACCATCTCGCGTACATATGCACTTTCACCTTACCTCGACAACTCACAAGACGCAGCAGAGGCCTTGGATGCTGAACGTCTCCCTCCTTCGCGACGAAGCGTGTCGGCAAGCAGTTACTGACACGTGGCGTCGTTGTTTCAGGCGCCTGCCCATGTATGCTTCCACGTTGCTGTGGTGACTGGGATGTGTCAAACCTGCACTCCGAAAGCCCCTGATGGCCTAAGGGCGTGACAGATAGAATTGTCAAAGGACAACATCGGAATTTTACTAAACAGCGTTACGCGAGCTGGCGACGCAACCGCCGTCTCCAGAACGTCATATGTCCGTACAACGCATCAAAGCTCGTCTACTTCGCATCAGGGCAGAGCAGCTAGAAGATGTCCACATCTCCTACGAAACGGCTTCAGTCTCTTACATTGTGCGCGAGAGGCGCCACCGCAAACGTCAGCTCATTACTGCGGTAGACACGGAGGGCGGCCGCGCTGTGACACAAACGGACATAGCGCACACGTTCGTCCGACACTATGGGACCTTGTACGTGGAAGATCCGCGAAACGTACTTGATTATGACGAGCTATTGCACGATTTTCCCGCCCTAGGGACGTGGCACCTAATGATACTCTGCTGTTGCCCATTACATCCGACGAGCTGACATCGGCCTTGGTACGTGGAGCACCGTACAAGTCGCCTGGACCTGATGGCGTATCCCTGGAATACTACCGCACTTTTTACGACCTTATGGGCAACAAGTGGCTCCAAAAGTTTCAAGACCTGATCCGACCTGATTTCACTGTCCCCACTGAATTCACAGACGGCATCTTGATCCCAGTACCGAAAACCGAATAGTGGTTGTAGGTAGCAGGACTTTCGCCCACTGACACTACTCAACAACGACTACAAGATCTTCCTCCGCGCGCGTCTCCACACCGCTATCGGGAAAGCCATCCACACCGATCAGACATGTTTAAGTGGTGTCAGCAACATTCATACAGCATTAGGAGCATACCGCGACTTAATTGCTTTGACGGCGGCCTGCAAAATACGAGGCGCCCTTGTCGCCGTAGATTTTGACCACGCATTCGACCGCGTTGACCACGGCTTCTTACGCGCAGTTTTGCAACACTCGGGCCTCTCTCCAGAGTCTGCACAGGTGGTCCTTCGACTGGTCCACGGAGCGCGCTCCCGCATGATGGTCAACGGTTACCAATCTGGTTGGATGGTCAGTGCGATGAGGGTGCCCCCTGTCGGGTGTATTATTTGCGGCAGCGCTTGAACCAGCTTTACATGGTCTACGGCAGCAATTAATAGGCATTTCTATGCGGGACGTGACCTTTCGTTGTGGTGTATTCGCAGATGACGTGGTGTTACTGGTCAGATCAGAGGATGAAATGCATATGGCGCTTCAGTGGCTAACCAGTACGGGGCGGTCGCTGGGAGCGTCATCAACGTGAAGAAGATAAAATACGTGGATGTCGGAGGGGAGCTTTCCCACGCAACGGTAGTGTCCTCTGAGAAGGTGCCCGTACTCAAGTGTTTAGGAGTGCAATTCTACAGCAATGCTCGCCGCACGGCGGCGGCTACGTACCGCCGGCTCCTACACCAGACACGTGCTCTGCTGCAGGACAACAAATTGTTTCGCTGGGATATGCTCCTCAGAACCCGTTATGTAAACACCTATCTTGTCTCCAAACTGAACTATTTTTTTCCCTTGACGGCTACGATGGCCGACAGATTTCAAGCAGCTAGTGGACGTTTCGTAAGCACCGGCCATGTTTTTGAAGTCCGATACGCCACCCTGACACTGCCGCAGTGGGCGGGCGGTATCGGTTTAATTCATGTATATAACCGTGCGCGATCGCTTTATCTCAACACTATGCGTCGCACATGGACCTCTGCCCACGCCACTCTGACGGGCACCAAGATAGCGGAAGTGGCACCACACTCTCTGCATCCCCCGGTTTCTGTTGGACACATGTCACAGGCACTCGCATCAGAGAGTTCATGATTGACTTCAGCTACTTACGGTCAGAATTTCCGACGACACGGATGCCCAGCACGAAAGACTATTATCGCCTCTATCAACAGCAGCAACCTATAATTACGGTCGCCCACACACATCCTGAAGTTGCCTGTAACACGGTGTGGCGAGCGGTACACACGCCTTTTCTACCTACGACCTTGAATTCATTGTGGTACGTGGTTGTGGCTACATTCTATTCATCTGACGGACGATCCCTTGTGTTCGACATTCTCAGTCGTTGACTCGGGTGCACACCGTCTGACTTGTGCCGCCACCAGCGAGTGCTGGGTACTGACGCAGCGCATACTTGCATTACTCTTGTGGCGATTGCCGGAGTCTATCTGCCCTGACCATATTGAAACGTCCCCTTTGAACAATTATACAGGACTGTGCTTAAACTGACACACAATATTTTTAGCGCAACGCAATCTGACTATCAAAGATCCCTGCAAAAGAATGGCCCTGAGTAACATTAAACTATATCTTTCACAAATCACTTACCTCACAAAAATCTTCATTACTCGAACTACTGCAATACAGCGAGCGCCACTACTGCCAGCTAGATAAAAGATTCACACTACGGAAGGCACTAACTACTGATAGGGATAGTTAGCAAATGAAAGATATTAATAGAAAACAAACAATGTATTTACCTTAATAGTCATAATATGTATAGCAGTTCATGACAAATTACAAAACTCCGCCATCTCTCTCCCCACATCCACCACTGCTGGCGGCTCACCTCCAACTGCGCAACGCTACGCGCTGTTCACATCCAGCTGCCACTGCCCAACACTACAATGGCAGACAACAATGCAAACTACCCACAGACTGCACACAGCACAGCCAGTGATTTTTCATATAGAGCGCTACGTGGCGTTACCAATAAGAAAACATAAACAGCCTACTTACAATATCTTGCGCCCCGATGCCGCATACTTTCCATCAACCAGGACGAATGCCGTTAACTGGATAAAAGGCAAGGTCCTTTACTACATATTTTGCGATGCTCACAAAGGCACACTCGACTTTTGGTCCCTACTGATGACGACACATGCAGCTTTCTACCGCCACCCGAAGTACAGAATCCTTTCCGCAAATTATTTAGGTTCATTATTTGCGGATCCACCTGCTCACTGGGGCGATCCAGGTATGAGACACTAAAAGCGGTGGCTCGTTTTATTTTACAGGTTATTATTCCCTGCTGTAGGGGCTGTGATTTTTGATATTTTTTGTCTAAATCAGCAAGGTAAAACAGAGGCCACTACATCCACCACATCAAGTGGATGTAGTGCTCACGTACTCACACTGAGCCGTGAACACTTCCCAGTTTATCAGTGGGGAATATTTAAACATGATTACTACTGTTATTGGTGGCATGCGTCCAATGGTCGTGCCAGGCACGCGATATTGAATCTTTATACTATCGTTAGTGGCGCGAGATCTGCACGGCCTTATAACAACCGTTATAGTTCTGCATTATTCTGTTACACTAGGGCTGAGTTCACGTAGGGAAAGAGAGAGAATGTAAGACTAACGGACTCATTTATTAAACAGTTGTGAATAGAACAATAATACAACCAAATGGGGTGGGGGGGAAGAAAGATTCGAGTTAAGCAGTCTGCCCCAACGTACGTTCATAACACGCCACGATAGCAGGAGGAAAGGAATTTTTGTAACGATCGCCGTATTATCAAATAGAATCCCATTTAGTAAAGGAAGGGATTGCGGGCGTGCAACGACCACCACCAGGAATTAGCCAAAGACTAAGAAGATGCTTCTGTGCGTGAATCGCCCGGTAGCCTCCCGTACTAAAGCAATAAAACCCGCAAGACGCTAATTATTCACAATGACCTATCAGGTTCCCTCTGGGCCGCAGGGTGCTAATCTACAGTGCATGTCGGCGCTCACGCTTACCGAACTCCATCTCCTGGAAGCGGCACCTCCGGTCTCCGGCACGGTCACACAAGAACTGAGTTACTGCCCATTTGTCCACTATCCACCCGCGGAGGGCGGTTGGCGCCTGCCCGCGAAAAACGGGCGCGCACCTGAACTGGCCAATCATAGGGCCGGAATTTCACAGGGAGGCGACCTCGCGACGTTAAAATTGAGCAGAAATAGTGTATACAAGGTTGGTAAGGCAGGCTGGGGAGCTGAGAACAGGAGAAACTTTGGCCACTAATGAATGTTCAAACGACACCACGTGCTACCCTGGCGATCGGAAAAGGGATGGGAAACGGGAAGCCATCATGGCTGCTAGGAAGACTGCGGCGCTCGCCCATAAATAAAGAAAATTTGTAACGCCAAGGTCCTCTCACAGAT
Source organism: Schistocerca nitens (assembly GCF_023898315.1). NCBI lineage: Eukaryota > Metazoa > Arthropoda > Insecta > Orthoptera > Acrididae > Schistocerca > Schistocerca nitens. The sequence goes on from NC_064615.1 coordinate 423,479,388, forward strand.
AAGTGTGATACAAGCTGTAAAAATCGTCAATTAAATGAGGCAACCCATAGAAATTATTAATAGTACCTGAATTATTACTTTACCGAGTACCAGAATGCTGGGATTAGAAATATGAAATACGAGCACTGAATGGTGAATGAAGTGCACGTCTTTCAACACTGAAAATGAAGAAGAATCCCGGAGCATATTGATACTCTACGGACGGAATAGGGGGGAATCCCTCCCAACAGACGAGAAGACGACTCGGACGCTATGCTACGGCAGTTGTAGGATGCTTTTTGTAATGAAACAAAAATAAATCTATAAATACAATACAAAATAAAAATAAAAAATTTAAAAGGCTATAAAAATTAAATAAAAAATAAATAAATAAAGCAACATAGACAAACCCGCTACATCCTCTTCCTGATCCTCCGATCCTTCGGTCCTCGAACCCGTTGCTTGGGCATGGCGGCAAGATGGCCAGGCTTCAGGTGTCGACCCCTGCTGTCGACCCCTGCTGTAGACCTCTGCCCTACCCGTCGTCCTGCTCCTGCAGTGGGTAACAGGCTATGCTTCCCGTGCAGCGGGCCTGGGTTCGATTGGAGATTTTCTCCGCTCGTGGATTGGGTGTTGTGCTGTCCTCATCATCATTTCATCCTCATCATCGGCGCGGAAAACGCCCAGTGTGGCGTCGACTGAAATAAGACTTGCATTTGGCGGCCGAACTTCGCCGGACGGGGCCTCCCGGCAATCAATGCCCTTGCGCTCATTTTATTTTTTGTTCGATGAATCCTCTGCCAAGGACCAAAGTGCCAAGTGCAGAATAATCAGGATGTTGTAGTTATAAGTGTCACTTTTAGATGCTGATTCGATTGGAGACAGCTGTATTTTGACTTATTTCCTTAAAGGGGGAGGGGGAACACTGCCATCTATTAATTCAGCTATAGTGCCATGATATTATTAGAAATTAGTATGAAATATAAACAAAAGATGACCAATATTGATAATTCTTTTAATTGTATGGTCATAATGTTATGATGATATCTAGGCAGGGAAGATTCAGTGTGTTGATATTTTCTTCAACTTATTACATCGGCGTTGTTGAAGTCAAATGGTGACGGTCATCCAGGGCTTCATAACTAGCAAGACTTGGCGAAGTATAGGAGCACGAAGGGAGAAGTGGCAGTGGGACGAGGTTACGAAGCTGATTTTTTTGAATATTAACACGACAAAGGTAGCTTCGTAAGGCTTGGACAATGGATAAGTATTACATCATGTTTTGGAGCTGATTTGATTGTGTAACACTGGATGTGCTTCACGGTATAGCATAGACGTATTATTAAACCTACAGGAGAAAATGAATTGGAAGATAATGTAGCCGTTACATATAGGTGAAATACAGGATGGATGAGTAGTGCAAATTGTTATAGGTTATGAGCAGTACTCCATGAATAAAGTTGAGTCTGCCGCCTGTTTTACCTAAACCTATGTGATGGTTTCATTTCATATCTCTATGAAGTGTTATCCCCAGTCACCTGTACGAGATTACCGACCCAACCAATGACTCGTTGATACTGTAGTCACAGGTTAATAGGTGTCTTCGTTTTTTCGGAACATAATGTAAATTTTTTTAAATATTTCATGCAAGTCGCAAATTTATGGACCACTTTCAAATCTTAATAAGATCTGACTGAATATTTCTGCAGCATTTTTCACACAGTGTATCATTTGCGAAAAGTCTAATGCGGCTATTTGTGACGTCTCCTGGCGAGACATTAACAAAATCGTTGTAATATATGTGAAAAAAAGAAACATTTATCTGTGTTATTGTTATTCATATTATTTCACTTCTGTATGAACGGTTGTCGGCTTTTAGACTCTGTAAAAAAAGATATAATCTTTTTTCTTTTTTGTGTTTGTGCAATAATTATGTATCTATATTTTGCATATAACGTCTGTGGCGGCGAGTATGTAAATCACAGCAGACAAAGATAGTTGAAAAAGATAACAAAGATGCATATTAAATTGCCTATAAATAGTGGACGTTAAAACATTACTCTCTCTGTGTTCTTGTAGCCGTTAAAGATGTAAGAGCCTGTAACGCTCGATTGAATGCTTGATTAGCTTTCTTTGGTTCCTTGTTCGACAAAGACGCCATTGGGGGCTTATGAATGGAAAAGGTGTGTACTTTAAATGTATGTTGATTTTTTAATATAGAAATTGTTATAAATACTTGTAATAATTTATTGCTAGCTTGCTCGGTATTTCATTGCACATTTTTAGCCGTTTTCAGTATATTTAGAATTTTTCATGACGCAGATCTATGCAGCGATTCAAATTAAACTGAATGAAAGCAGTTTTCATGCAGTTAAGCAGGCAGGTAGCGGTACATTAAAATTATTTCTTTCAGCTTCCCGGAGACCTCAGAGATGAATTGTGGATTTCATTATATCATTTTCCGGTGGACATGGGCCACTGCTATTACAATATCAGTGGCGTAAATAATTTACGTATATATGATAAATAAAATTTTACTTGTGTGATATCAAAGACTGCTCTGATGAAACCTGTTCTGGCTAACAACACAAAAATCAAATATCATTTTGGTTTCATGCTCTCGTGTTAGTCGTGGCAATCAAAAGTGTTCATATATTAAAAAATCCACTGCAGCTTCTACGTTTAACGAATATAGCATACTGTAACTTCTGTACGTCAAATGAGTGTAATTTTCAGTGCATTTAAGAGATGAAAGTAGCGAAGGACATGTTTAATTTCATAATTAGTTACAGTAACGATACTGTGTTCCATTTCTAGCAAGCCAGATCAGGTTTACATAAAAATAGTTTGCAAATTATACGGTCGCAGCAGGAAATCTTTAATGTTGTGCGAATACCCACGTAGTAGATCAAGGTGCACAAAGTTATAATATTTTCAACTGCAGAAACTAATAGCGAGAACCGCATTTTGTCTGTTATGCTCCTAACAGTAAGCAATATACAGTTAATTAAAATATTATGCCATATAAACTGCGTATAAAGTCAAAAGCGCGGTGGGGATTACGTGGCAATTTGGCTTCCAGATGCGCGGGACCGAATGAGCAGTGGCCACGAAAATGTACTAACGATTTTTGGTTTTTCTTTCAGAATAGTTTGTGTATATATTTTTACTGGTAAATGTACATATGTATTTTGTAACAAATGCTATGAATTAATTCATGTACAATTCTTTCATCAAAACTACACCACTGCGTGCAAACCGAACGAGTAAAATGCGATTCTACACAGAAACTGTAAGAACAACATATTACTGGGGCAGCCGATCTCAGAACCATGCGAATTAAAGTTAAGACTACAGTCTTGTCCTGTCAGTAGAGTATGAATATAAGTGAGCTCATCTCATGTCACTAGTGGTGTGTGTATTTTAGGGACAGTTGTTTGTGACAGGACAGAGTTAAATGTTGATAGAATTTTTCATTGTGTGGTGTATTGTGTACAAGTTTACATATTTTTTGTCCAACGAGTATGCCGATAGATATTGTATCTAAGTTCGTAAACTATAAATATGGTCAAACTGCGTAGGCAACGCACAGGCAACATGGATACTAACGAACATCAACCAACCAGTGCAGTAAACTTAGAGGAGAGTGCTTTAGAGAGCACAAGCAAGCTGTTTGAGGAGATTCCTTGTGAAACTGTCGGGGCACGAGCACAGGAAGTGGTGCCACCGCCCACCAGTGCCCAAGCAGGGATAGAAAAAGGAGTAGTTCAACCACCAGCAGAGCAGGAACCAGATATTGGTAATCGGCCTGGTGGATATTCGATTCAGGCCATGTTAGAGCGCATGCGAAATTATCGGGCAAACTTAGCGCAACATCAAGCTGAGCAGGACCGCCAGCAAGCTGTGCTGGACCGCCAGCAGTCGGAAAAGGATGAAAAAAATCGAAAGTTACATTGCACAGCAAGCTGAGCAGGACAAACAAGTAGTACAGTCCCTAGAATCTGTGCAAAAGGAGATAGCAAATATGAAACAAACCTATGACTCAATACCTAAAGCTGTACAGGAGTTAAATGCGTAGGAAAATAACCTGCAGTTAGCGAATACTAGCATTGTAGATGAAATGAGCATTTTAGCTAACCAAATTGAAAAATTAGAATTAGATTCTACACAGCTTCTCGAACACAAACTGAACGAACAAGCTACTAATATTGAGACTGAATTTAACTCCTGGGTACAACCGAAAGACAGTAAAATTGAGGAAAAGATTGATACAAAGGTGAAAGCAGCTTTATACGATAACGGCTCTGAATCTATTAGCGCTGTAATTAACAGGCAAGTACAGAATGGTGTTCAGACTATCAAACAAATACTAAGTGTTGACTTATCTTAGAAGCTAGATTAAGGAAAGGTAAACCTACGTTTCTAGCATTTGTAGACTTAGAGAAAGCTTTTAACAATGTTGACTAGAATACTATCTTTCAAATTCTGAAGGTGGCAGGGGTAAAATACAGGGAGCGAAAGGCTATTTACAATTTGTACAGAAACCAGATGGCAGTTATAAGAGTCGAGGGGCATGAAAGGGAAGCAGTGGTTGGGAAGGGAGTGAGACAGGGTTGTAGCCTATCCCCGATGTTATTCAATCTGTATATGGAGCAAGCAGTGAAGGAAACGAAAGAAAAATGCGGAGTAGGTAATTAAATCCATGGAGTAGAAATATAAATTTTGAGGTTCGCCGATGACATTGTAATTCTGTCAGAGACAGCAAAGGACTTACAAGAGCAGTTGAACGGAATGGATGGTCTCTTGAAAGGAGGATATAAGATGAACATCAACAAAAGCAAAACGAGGATAATGGAATGTAGTCGAATTAAGTCGGGTGATGCTGAGGGAGTTAGATTAGGAGATTAGGAAATGAGACACTTAAAGTAGTAAAGGAGTTTTGCTATTTAGGGAGCAAATTAACTGATGATGGTCGAAGTAGAGTGGATATAAAATGTAGACTGGCAATGGCAAGGAAAGCGTTTCTGAAGAAGAGAAATTTGTTAACATCGAGTATAGATTTAAGTGTCAGGAAGTCGTTTCTGAAAGTATTTGTATGGAGCGTAGCCATGTATGGAATTGAAACATGGACGATAACTGGTTTGGACAAGCAGCGAATAGAAGCTTTCGAAATGTGGTGCTACAGAACAATGCTGAAGATTAGATGGCTAGATCATTCAACTAATGAGGAAGTACTGAATAGGATCGGGGGGAAGAGGAGTTTGTGGCACAACTTGACTAGAAGAAGTGATCGGTTGGTAGGACATGTTATGAGGCAACAAGGGATCACCAATTTAGCATTGGAGGGCAGCGTGGAGGGTATAAATCGTAGAGGGAGACCGAGAGACGAATACACTAAACAGATTCAGAAGGATGTAAGTTGCAGTATGTACTGGGAGATGAAGAAGTTTGCACAGGATAGAGTAGCATGGAGAGCTGCATCAAACGAGTCTCAGGACTGAAGACCACAACAACAACAACGATATTCCGCATTGGCAGTTGAATATAGCTAAGCGAATATCAGACTTGGAAAAAGTTTAGCTGATAATAGCAAACGTGCAGAAAATGAAAGAGCGTCGCCAGAAACCAATGTTTATGGAAACGCACAGACTTATGCGAGACCTAATAATGAGGAGTTTTCGTGCGATAATGCGAAAAGCTGCAGCTCCAGCTCAGAGCAGGCAGCCTATGCACTAGACGCGATTGCACACAGTTCAAAAACAGTCGAGGAAAGTCTAATTAAGAATAGACAATTCGAGACTTTCACATACGAACGAAATTCGGTACATCCAGTAGTGTTTATTAAAAGTTTCAGAAACATCTTTCCAAGCGGATGGAATGGAGCGCAGAAAATACAGTATGTCATGTCCTGTATTCAGGGTAACGCAGCATTATGGGCTACTGAGGTAGCGGCCACCTGCATGACATATGCGCAATTTGAGAAGGCATTTTTAACAAAATATTGGTTAACTTGCATCCAAGAGAGGCTTAGGAAAGAGGTACATAATCCTGAACCTTATTCAGCTCGTCTTGGAAACCTAAGACGATATTTTGAAAAATACATAAACAATACGCGCTATTGGGACGAGCCTATATCGTCCTGCGACATTAGGCTACTTAGATCTCATTTGTCTGTCCATATTCAGGAAAAGCTGATACACGTTCCAAAAAATGACAAGGAACATTTACTGTCAGTACCATTTTCGATTGATCTAATGCAGGAAGACGTAAAGTCAGCGTGTGAGCACGCAAGATATAATGGCTCACGATGCACAAATGGTAGAAATAGCAATGCACCGAACCAAAACCATGGAAATGGTGGGGGCAGTGGTTAACGGCATGAATATCCGCCGATTAGTGGCAACAACCGAAATCAAAATGTTTATGGTCGTCGGCCAAATAACAAAAAACGCGGGTTTGACGATCGATATGATTCCGAACCGCTGGAAAAACGCAAGAGGTCGATGGCACAATAATTACAATGAAAATAACCGTAAATGGAATCGTAATCACCGACCGAACCAAGACCGGCAAAATAGTGAGAGGTATGATAACAGCAGACCACCGCAGCAAAACGCGCCTATCGCGCAGCCGTGGCGGTCTGCAAATCAAAATGTGCATATTATAGAGGTCACGGATAACAGCCGTACAAGCACATCGCACGAAAATAGTTCGACAAACTAGAACCGGCCACGATATGCTCTCCGTCGAAGGCAGTGGGGTGGAGTGAGAGCACCTAAAAATAATAATACACCTGGAATCAATATGCGGCGTTACAATGACGGAATTAGTATGGAGCATGACATGCTAACAGAATCGCACGAATGTGGGAAGAATAATAATGAAGGCACAAAAGCAATCGTAGAAGCAAAAATCTGTGATATTACTGTAAATATAATCATTGACACAGTTGCCTTTGTCAGTGTGATGAGAGCAGAACAGTTTAAAGTACTTGGGAAGGGACGAAGTATACCGACCTTCCCAGTGAACAACTGCAACGTCTCTGGAGCCATAAGCGTACAGAGCCAGTTAATTAAGCGCCAGGTGCAAGTAGAAATTTGTAAAGAGGGCGAAGCCATAGTGAGCTCGTTTCTCGTTCGTAAGTGGTTAAGGGTAGCCTGCATTCTGGGAGTAGATTTTCTCCGGGAGAGGGACGCAGTGATCGACCTCTCCGCTGGAAAGCAAAGCATAATTAATAAAGGCAGAAGAGTTGAACTGTCAATGATGAAATCGAAAGAGGTACATGTGCCATGTTGTATCACGATAAATATCAGGTGAAGGAACCTGTGTCTACTGCACTTAGATAATAATTCACCAACAACGGATCTTTACTATCCCAACAAGGAAAGTAATGATTTTGAAGTAAATGTAGATGCATTCCGGAATAAAGTCCAGGAATCTGAAAGTTTAAGTCCTATAAAAAAACAACAGCTAACGCAGCTGGAATGGTGTTTTCTGGACGACCAGGATTAATTAGGGGCTACAACTAGCATATAGAGGTAGCGACCCACAACACTTACTGTCGAGCGTCTTACCCCATTCCATGGTCGCGAAGGGAGGCAGTGGCGAAAGAACATGAAACTATTTGTACAATAATTTGTAAATAGTAGCCGTAAGGAAATTTCATAATTGTGTCTCGAGTCATTTTTCATTACTGTATACGTAGATAATTGATGATTAATTTGCATATAATACTATAATCGATTTAATGGTGTTGCGTTAAAGTAATCCCTGAGAGGGTCTTTATTTAAATGAAAGTAACTTTGAGTCATAGGATGATTATGTATATCAGTGTTACCACCTATAGTGATATGAGAGTGACACTTGAATAAATTCAGTTTTAACCGAACCCGTTTTATATGACGTGCACCTTGTATGTACCAATGATTCAATTGAAGCCGTGTATTTTGTACACGTCTTTGAACACTGACTGCGCGTTATGCGAGTTAATTCAGTCGACGCGCAAACTACACTGCAGTCCCGTAGTACAGATTATTCTCGCAAATTTTTTTCAACAAGTACTTATTGAACAATATGCCCAAGTCCAGCTGAGGTGCACGTGATTTGATCTGTTCACTGGTGGAGTGATAACTTGGCAAGTTACACAAAAAAATAGTGCAAAGTCATACACCTTTATGTAATTGTAAAAAAGGTCATTTATGCGTCGTAACAATATTATGGAAATTGCAATGGACACGGTAAATGTAATAGACTCACCACAAGTGCATGTAATTGTGTAAAGAAGCGACCACATGCCTTACAGGTAGACTGTATGTACATACGCAGTCTTGTAGACAGATGGAGTATTGTGTGTAGAAGGGACAGAGAATGACTGTTGGAACTGTACAGGATATACGGTGAAGTAAACTGAATGTTGAATTAAAAACTGTCATAACGCAGTGCTGAAACTATAACAGACAGTCCTCAAGAAAGCACTGAATAGTGTAAACAAACTACCGTGTGACGTAGTGATAAAATGAGCTTTATGTTCAAAATACAAAGTGATGTACAGTGACTGTATTGACGTCAATGGCAACATATTGACAAACATTTGCCAATGTTAGTCATATGCTGCCAGAGGGCATTGTGACGTCTCCTGTCAAGACATTCACAAAATTGTTGTAATATATGTGAAAAAAGAAACATTTATCTGTATAATAATTATTATTATTTAATTTTTGTATGAACGGTTGTCGTCCGCAGCTCGTGGTCGTGCGGTAGCGTTCTCGCTTCCCGCGCCCGGGTTCCCGGGTTCGATTCCCGGCGGGGACAGGGATTTTCCCTGCCTCGTCATGAGTGGGTGTTGTGTGATGTCCTTAGGTGAGTTAGATTTAAGTAGTTCTGAGTTCTAGGGGACTGATGAGCATAGATGTTAAATCCCATAGTGCTCAGAGCCACTTTTTTTTGAACGGTTGTCGATTATGTAGACTCTGTAAAAACAAAGAAATAATCTTTTTTATGTTTGTGCAATAATTATGTATCTATATTTTGCAAATAACGTCTGGTCGGTGAGTATAGAAATGGAAGGAGACAATGATAATTAAAAAAGGTAGCAAAAATAAATATTAAATTGCCTACAAATAGTGGAGGTTAAAACATTACTCACTCTGTGTTCTTGTAGCCGTTATAGTTGTATGTAACGCTCGATTGAATGCTTGGTTAGCTTTCTTTTGTTCCTCGTTCGAGGAAGACGCCATTCGAGGCTGATGAATGAAAACGGTGTGTACCTTACATTTATGTTGATTTTTTAATGTAAAAGTTGTTAAAAATACTTGTAATAATTTATCAGTAGGTTGCCCAGTATTTCATTCCACATTTTTTACCCATTTTCAGCATATTTAGAATTTTTCATGACACAGAGCTGTGCAGCAATCGAGGGAGCCGCTGCCGCGGCAAATTCAAATTAAATTGAATGAAAGCAGTTTTCCTGCAGTTAAGCGGGCAGGTAACGGTACATTAAAATTATTTATTTCAGTTTTCCGAAGACCTCAGAGGTGAAATTTGGATTTTATTACATAATTTTCAGATGGACGTGGGCCACTACTCTTACAATATCAGTGACGTAAAAAATTTACGTAAATAAGAGCAATAACATTTTAATTGTATGCTATCGAAGACTGCTGTTATGAAACCTGTTTTGCCTAGCAATACAAAAATGAAATTACATTTTCAGTTTCATGCTCTAGTGTTAGTCGTGGCAACCAATAGTGTTCATATATTAAAAAATCCATTGCAGCTTTTACGTTTAGCGAACATAGCATACTGTAACTTCTATAAGTGTAATAAGAGTAATTTTCAGTGCCTTGAAGCGATGAAAGTATCGAAGGACTTGTTTAATTTCATAATTAGTTACAGTGATAATACCGTGTTCCATTTCTAGCATGCCAGACCTGGTTTATATCAAAATAGTTTGCAAATTAAATTGTGCACAGCAGGAAATCTTATGCTGTGCGAATACCCACGTAGTAGATCAAGGTGCACAAAGTTATAATATTTTCAACTGTAGAAACTAATAGCGAGAATCGCATTTTATCTTTTGTGCTCGCAACAATAACCAATATATATTTAATTAAAATATTATGCCATATAAACAGCATATAAAGTCAAAAGCGCGGTGGGGATTACGCGACACATTAACATTGTCTGTAAGGTCATTAATACACAGAAAATTTTCAACCAAGGGCAACCACATCTTAAACACCTATATACAGTTTACAGAGCGTTCAAGTAGTAAAATCGAGGTTTTATAACGGGTAAACTGATGAACGGCTAGCTGAATGAATTCTATAGTTGTATTTATTCAAGTTTTTATATACTCGCACTACCTGTTTTGCAATAATTTTATATGCATCGTCTTGTGCATCTATTGCTGTTACACTTAGCTTTTCTAGTTTACAGTTCAAAAGGTTTAGGCCTAATGGTCGACGTCGACCCCACAATGTCCTCAGAAATTTTGAAAAGTAAAATTCCGAAAAAAATCTTAAAATGTGTCACTGTAGTGCGGATCCTTTCGTAAAATGACGTAATATGGCTACTCTTCTCTTGTAAATCAGAATGATTTGAAATGATATGAACTACAGGTATTACAAATGTGCTTGAAAATGGCGAGTAGACGAAATTAGCTAACCTTACGATTAGATAAAAATTACAGCCTATTGTAGACCATGTTTATGTTTATTAAACGTCTGAAGTCTGTGGATACCCATAAACACAATATTTCATGGATCCTCGCAAATAAAAATATTTTTGGAAAGTAGAACTTGCGTGGTAACTACTAGCGTGAATCCTACCGGCAGGAATTCCTTAAAACCGCTATCGTTAAGGGATTTCTGTCGGTGCGACACCCACCATTGGTGTTCACGTAAGTTTTATTTGTCACAGTTCCTAAGACTATTGCAGGGTCGGCTTCGGCCATTACACCTTCACAACTGTAAACTACAATAGTCACAGATAACAGAAATAGATGCAGCCAGACTATGGATCTGAAACCGGTAGTTCGAATCAACAAGCACTTCAATTAGCACAGCTATAGTGGATTAACGAGCTCCTATTCAATTATATGTTCATCAGTTTCACCCGTTTTAACATGTGGATTTCACTGTCTGAAAGTTCTGTAAACTAAGCACTGATGAACAGCAAGAGCTCATCAAACTTCCATGGCGTACACTCGGAGTTACCTCTACGTCCGCCATTGACTCTCCATACAAGATAACATGCTGCGTCCTCCAATCCAGTCTCAAATTTCACTTCACACTTCTGACAGTAAGTGTACATGTAGTCTTGAGTCAAATGCTTTTCATATATTAAGAAATACTTCGTTACCTGACAGCTTTGACCAAAGCCATTATGGATGTCACGTTCAAAAAGTGCGAATTGGATTACGCGTGATCAGTGTTTTCGGAATCCGTGGTCGTTAGGAGGAGGAGGACATTAGTGTTTAACGTCCCGTCGACAACGAGGTCATTAGAGACGGAGCGCAAGCTCGGGTGAGGGAAGGATGGGGAAGGAAATCGGCCGTGCCCTTTCAAAGGAACCATCCCGGCATTTGCCTGAAGCGATTTAGGGAAATCACGGAAAACCTAAATCAGGATGGCCGAAGACGGGATTGAACCGTCGTCCTCCCGAATGCGAGTCCAGTGTGCTAACCACTGCGCCACCTAGCTCGGTGGTCGTTAGGAGGATGAGCTCATTCTGGTCTACATACCTCAACAAGTTTCAGCTGAGAATATGGTTTGAGATTCTACAACAAACGAACTTCAAGGATTTTCGGCGACAGTTTTATGAATCACTTCTGTTAATCTTTGTAGACGGGCGGACACGAGCTTTCATCCAAGTACTAGGCACGCTTTTTGGTTAGAGGTATTTGCGGTAGAATGTCTTTGAAAAAGAGGCTAACTCGGCCGCAATCTCATAGAGATTTCACAAACCATCGCTACTTGGTTCAGTTCTAGCGATTTCAGCCGCTTCTTAACACCACTGACAATAATATTTATATCACAAACCCTTGAGTTAGGGCGAGAATTAAGCTGGGGCAGTACCCTCGAATTCCCATTTGTAAAAGAATATATAAAACCGAGTTCAGGATTCTTGCTTTAGCTGCGCTTACCGCTGTTTCAGTCCCTGTCTTCTCCGTGAATATCTGTAGACTAACTTTGGTACCACTGGCCTTTACATATAAACACAATTACTTTGGGTTTTGATTGAGATCCTTCGATAATGTTCTGCTACGGTAGTTTTTGAAGGCTTCACACACAGGCCCTCTTAACAGCCAAACACGTTTCATTCAGCAGCTCCCTGCGTGTAGCCCTATGCTTTGTTTTTCATCTATTATGCAATAGTCTCCGTTTTTTTTATTTTTATGACCGCATTTCTGCACAATCGTTAATACATACCTTTACTCATTTTTCTAATCTCGTGATACCTTTGCGAAAAGTCCCGTATACGGATAGAGCGACCGCGCGGGATTAGCCGAGCGGTCTGGGGCGCTGCAGTCATGGACTGTGCGGCTGGTCCCGGCGGAGGTTCGAGTCCTCCCTCGGGCATGGGTGTGTGTGTTTGTCCTTAGGATAGTTTAGGTTAAGTAGTGTGTAAGATTAGGGACTGATGACCTTAGCAGTTAAGTCCCATAAGATTTCACACACATTTTTTTTATTTTTTATTTTTTATAGAGCCTCTGCACACCTTTGGCAGTTGCCGATACCAACCATACATTTCGGAGATACCTATAAATACTTCAATTTTCTCCCGTAAGTAATGTTGACAGAGGCGCGGATTTAAGCTCTTATGTTTCTCGAGCTAGTTAACTTGGCCCTTAAGACGCATTGCAATATGATACATATCTCGGTACATTTAAAAGCAAAAAAGTTATCGCTCTAGCAGCAGTGAAACAGGAGGTACCATATTTCAAAATGTATGATACCGTGGAGGACGTGCTGGCTTATCTTGTTGTCATGGCGACAAGCAGTACATTTTTGGCGTCGCGTTGGCCGCACGATCCGCGAGTTATTTACGATCGTCGGCACTTCGGCGCCTGCGCATTCACCGTCACCACTGACAAATGATGACGCTCGCACGGGACCCATGCAGCTCATCCATTCACATCAACTGGCTAATTGCGCGTTCCGCATGCAGCTAAACGGATTTGTTCCGCTCAGCGATATTAATGGCAGGATTATTACTTGCAATTCTGTTCTAAAATTTCTACACTGGCCTGACGTTTGTATCGTCCGCTTCCGCTATCGATCACGGTATGGTTTGACAGGGGTCATGCCAGGTAAAAGTACATCACGCAACAAGGCGGTGATCACCGTTAACGCGTTGGAACGAATCACTCCGAAAGCTTCTCGGATTCAGTTTCGTTCAATAGAAACCCTCAGTTGTTTTAAATTATGAATGTTCGTCTTGTCTAGGCCGTCGCTTTGACCAGTTAAAAATGGACCTGTCAAAATCTGAGATTGACCTTAGCTCTCGGTTGATAAACTTAGCGTACGGTAAAACTACTTTCAGCAACAGTACACAATAAAAGTGACGCCCTGTTCAATACACGACAGTAAGACGAACACCAGATCTCACTATTTGACGAAGAATAAGAGTTTTCTCGTGTATTAATTCTAAAAGAAAGACAGAATATGCTTAAGTGAGAACGTTTGTGACGAATATTATCCAGCTTATGTAAACACATTATGCTCTACGCAATCGCAATATCTAATAACCTTTCCTAGAGATTTTTATATGTTCTCCACATTGATAGCCTGCTTATAGAAATGCACACTTAGTAATTGGACAGGCACTTTTTATACGTCCGACAAAACATACGGAGGGGCCAGACAAGTACCAGGACAATCAAATTACCTGTGGCTTCCTTTTGTAATGATGATAAGAAGCAGTAACACAAAAAAAAAACTTTCTTCAAAACATTTATGGGGACGATTAACACAACATTACGCTCGTTGTCAGATTTTAGCCTAAAACACAATGCATTTATAATCGAACTGATAAGGGGTGACAAGCTCGCCCTGACGACAACTGCGTTCCAGAGTTTACGCATATTTCTTCTCAATATACAGGGTGTCCAGTTCCAAAACGCAGTAGAAAGAAAACTCCTGCTCAGCATGACATCATATTTGAATACCAAATTATTGATGCAAGTGGAAACGCCATGGTAAAAAACGAAAGAAAATTTGGCCAAGAGATGTCTGAATATGCACACCAGAGGAATCGGGACAAGCGGCTGTTCCTCGTTTGTGTCCGAGGCGCCTAATACGACTGTCTCCTTTAAGGATCGCGCGTTTCTAGTAAACCTCTTCTAGAAGAACTCTTCCAGTAGCCCAGCAGAAGTTCTATGTACTGAAGGGTACGGAAACAGGGATTTTACGATATCTGTTAAGGGCGTGCGGATAATTAAAGGCTTGGTGGTCTAGTGTGAAGCGCAGGCGTGAGATATGTAAGGTTGTGGGATCGAATCTCGGATGGACACCGCAAATGTTTTCTCTACCTTTACGCGAGCCTTCATCTCAAATTAATGTGAAGTTATCCCAGGCACGACACTTGGTTTGGGTTCCACATTACACTGCATTTTCCTTTTCTCCCTCAGAATTACTGGGATAAGTTAAGAGCGTACAGACTGCCAAAGTGGCGACCAAATGAAAAACTTCACTCACATCTTTTTTTTTAAGTCATCAATGCGGCCCGCCACGAACTACTCCTCTGTGTCAACCATTTTACCTCAGAGCAGCACTTGCGGCCTGCGTCCTCAATTATTTGCTGGATGTATTGCAATCTCTGTCCTCCTCTACAGTTTTTACCCTCTACATCCACCTCTAGTACCACGGAAGCTATTTCCTGATGTCTTAACAGATGTCCTGTCATCCTGACCCTTCTTCTTGTCAGTGTCCTCCATATATTCCTTTCCCCTCCAAGTTTACGTAGAACCTCCTTATTCTTTATCAGTCCACCTGACTTCCAACATTCGTCTATTGCATGACATCCCACATGCTTCGATTATCTTCTGTCTCTGTTTTCAGAAAGTCAGTGTTTCACTAACATACAACGCTGTGCACTAAACGTACATCTTCAGAAATTCCTTCCTCAAATAAAGGCTAACGTTTAATACTAGTGAACTTCTCTTGGCCAGGAATGCCCTTATTGCCAGTATTAATCTGCTTATAATATTGTCGTTGCTCATTCCGCCATGCGTTATTTTGCTGCCTACGTGGCAGATTTCCTTAACTTCATCTCCTTCGTGACCACCAAACTTAATGTTCAGTTTCTCGCAGCTCTCACTTCTGCTACTAATTATTACTTATACATTCTTCGATTTACTGTCAATCCTTATTCAAAATGCATTACACTGGTCATTCCATTCACCATATTCTATAATTCTTCTTCACTTTCACTGAGGATAGCAATGTCATCAGCCGATCTTGACACTGATATCCTTTTACCTTGAATTTTAATTCCACTCTTGGACCTTTCTTTGTTTCTATTATTGCTTCTTCGATGTACAGATTGATCAACATGGAACAAAGGCTATATTGCAGTTTTACACGCTTCTTATACCGAGCACTTCGTTCTTGGTCTTCCACTCTTATTACTCCCTCTTGGTTGTTTTACGTGTTGCATATTACCCACCTCTCCCTATAGCTTACCCCTACTTTCCTCAGAATTTGGAACCGTGTGCGGTATTTGACACGGTCCAACGGTTTTTCCATGTCGACAAATCCTCAGAAAGTGTCTTGATTTTGCTTTAGTCTTGCTTCCGTTGTCAACCGCGGTGTTGGAACAGACTCTCTGGTGCCTTTACCTTTCCTAAAGCCAAACTGATTGTCATCTAACACATCATCAATTTTCTTTTCCATTATACTGTAAATTCTTGATGTTAAAGGGATTGTGCGGTAATTCTCACACTTGCCAGCTCTTGAATTCTTCGGAATTGTATGGATGATATTTTTCCGAGAGTAACGGTATGTCACCAGACTCATACAACCTAAACACCAACATGAGTAGTCGTTTTGATGCTACTTCCCCCCAACGATTTTAGAAATTTTGATGGATCTTATCAACAACTTCTGCCTTCTTTGATCTTGAGTCTTTCAAATCTCTTTTGGATTCTCATTCTAATACTGGATTCCGTATCACTTTGTAACATAACCCTTTTATTTATCCGCTCGTTCGGGATCTGAATAGCAGCCCAAAATTAGATAATTAATTAATGTGACCGTGTACCTAATGGGCTGGCAATCGGAGTGGACTGCTCAGGGGATGTTACATTCCGTATTGTCCTTCGCAAATACTGTAATAAGTACTGTTTGGTGGTAAGAAGGACACAACACAGTTTCACAAACAAGATCTATATTCTTAGCAAAAGCACAAAATAAGGAGACAGCCACTGCCTTCGTCAATACACTGTAAATGACGGCTAATCTCAGCACAGGTTTCTTTAGTTATTCTTAATCGTCACACGCAACATCCAATCACTGTAATCCAGGTAATGCCGGCGCGGTAGACGCGGAAGTTCAATAGCGGCACTTAATATCACTGAAATCACTCTGTAATTAAACTTTCTCACTTTCCCGTATAATACTAACACAAAGGGGTTAAACCGCGGCGATGGCCACTCCCTTTGTCGATAAATTACATTAATTCAACTGCTGGCTTCTGCACAGCTCTGCCCGCCTCGCGGGAACCTACCACACCCTGACTTCAGCACATCTCAACTCTAATTCTCCGCCCAGTTCTTCCCGCCTCGCGGGAATCTACCCAAGAGCACTCCGCACTCCGGTGAACCCCCTTTCGCGCTCGCAACCTGCACACACTACTCGATAGTTGCCCTGTCGACCTGTGTGAGCGCAAATTTAGTAGTAAGGGCCTGCGGACCCCTTACAACTTCTATATTGACTCCTGATTCTTTTTCTGTCAAATCGGACAAGTCTTCCTCGTCTTAGAGGCCTTCGATGTATTTTTCGACATTCCGCTCTCTCCTCTGCGTTTAACAATGGAATTTCCATTGCACTCTTAATGCTGTAATCCTTGCTTTTAATTTACCCAATGTTGTTTTCACTTTTCTAAATGCTGAGTCAGACCTTCCTGTTATAATTTCTTTTTCGGTGTCTTCATATTTGTAAAGCAGCTACTTGCCTTAGCTTCCCGGCACTTCCTGTTTATTTCATTCCAAACTGATTTGTATTTCTGTATTCCTGATTTCCCCTGAACATTTTTTGACTTCTTTCTCCCATCGATCAATTGCAGTATTACTTCAGTGCGTTTCTTTGCAACTTCTGTGACTGCCCTTTTTAGGATGTCCATGCCCCTTTAACTGAACTGCCTGCTGAGCTATCCATTGTCGCAGTATCTATAACCTATTACTTCCGTATCCACTTCTTCGCGTATTGATTCTTCCTTATTAGTCTCTTAAACTTCAGCCTACACCTCATCACTGCTGTATTGTGACCTGTGTCTACATTTGCTCGTGGGTACGCATCACAATCCAGTATCTGATTTGGCAATCTCTGTCTGAGCATGGTGTAATCTAACTGAAATCTTCGCTTGTCTTCCGGCATTTTAAACGTATATGTCCTCCTCTTGTTATTGTTGAACAGAGTATCCATTAATACCAACTGAAATTTATTGCAGAACTCAAGTAGTCCTTCTCCTTCTCATTCCCAGTACGAAGCCCATATTCTCCCATAAGACGTTCTTCTGTCATTTCCCCTTCAACCGCATTCCAGTCCCCCATGATAATTAGATTTTCATCTCCTTTTACGTACTGAATTACCTGTTCAGTATCCTCATATACTCTATTACTTCATCTTCACCTTGCGACGTCGGCATACGTATCTGAACCATCATTCTCGGTGTTCGGTTTGCTGTCGACTCTGATGAGAACAACGCCATCGCTGGACTGGTCATAGTAACTCACTCTGTGCCCTGCCTTCCTATTCATAACAAATACTGCTCCAGTTATTCTATTTTCTGCTGCTGTTGATATTACCCTACACTCATCTGAACAAAAATCCTTGTCTTCTTTCCATTTCACTTCGCTGAATCCCAATATCTGGACTGAGACTTTGCACTTCCCTTTTCAGATTTTCTAACTTCCCTATCAAGTTCAAACTTTTGACGTTCGACGCCACTACTCGTTGAACGTTATCCTTTTACTAGTTCTTCAGTCTTCTTCTCCTGGACACCTCACCCTTTGCAGAATCCTCCTGGAGATGTAAATGGGGGACTAACCCGGAAACTTTTGCTGATGGAGAGATCATGATGACACTTTTTCAATTATAGGCCAAATGTGCTGTGGATACACATTATATGTCTTTCATGGGATGGTTTTCACTGGCTTCTGAACCCTCATGTCGTTGATCATTGCTGATTATCCGATTTTAAGCCCAGCATTCCTACAATTTCCTATACCTACAATCAGCTAATCGCTTTCCTTTTGTCACTGTTAGCAGTTCAGATTATTCTGTCTTCGATGAGATGCTGCACCGTACGTTACAATGAGCCGCCTGGCACTCTCACCAAGCGGGGAGGGGGGGGGGGGGAGGGGGGAAGCTTACGGAAACGCTGCACAAATAACCTACAAAGAGCGTATGATACCTTGGTGTGTGTGCAAGAGCGGCGTTAGCGTTTTGAAGGTACCATCAGCAATCAAGTTACACTTTCGCTCCTTCGCCGAAGATGTAAATGCTTGTAATTTCCTTCAACCATGTGAGCGCATGTTATTTGGCGAGGGAGAGTAACAGTCACCCGGACACAGAAGGGTCTGAGGCTCAGTCACGTCATGAGGGACACGTAGGTAAAAAGCTAAGATCTGTGTCAGTTGCCAGTCCCAGACTACGGATGCTAGTCTTAAATCTTACTTTCTGTCTATCTCTTCATCATGTGTGGAGCTAATTACATCAAAAACTTGATAATGCGAAGATCACACTGTTTATAGTACCTTACCCGCATTTCTAGTTTCTTGTTCCTATATTAGATCTACTCCTGATTTACCATAGTTTGTTACTGACTTATAACACTGCGCTCACGCGACCTGAAATCCTATTCTTCCTAACATCGCACTCCGCTAATTTCCATTATATGGAACTACAGCTTATCCCACTTAACTTTTTTAAATCTCTAACCTACTCACAAGATTAAGGAAACTATAGTTCCATGCTCAGAGACGTCTAACGCTAATTTTGTTTTGTTTAACGACGACGTCATCCCGATTAGTCCCTGTTCTGAGATCCGAATGAGGGACTATTTTACCAAGGAGGATGACATTATGATTTAATCATGCAATACAGCTGTATGCACTCAGGAAAAAATATGGCTATTGTCTCCCCTTGGTTTCAGCCGCTCGGAGTACGAACACAGGAAAGCCATATTGGCTAATGTCGTAAGGCCAGATCAGTCAGTTAACTAGACTGTTCCCCATGCAACTAATGGAAAGGCTGCAGTTCGCCTTTTGGGAACATAGATCAGTCTGACCTCTTCTACAGATGTCCGTCCGTTATGGTTGCACCTGAAGTACAGCTTTGTGTATTGCTCAGAAACGCAGGCCACCCCACTTCGGCATCGACTATGGTTTATGGACGGTTTTATGTCATAATATAGCCTACACTTAACTGAAGTTTAAAGATTTTCACGCAACATACATATCAGTGAAATAAGGCAGTAATAAAACAAAATCACGTGCAGACGCTGCAGCTGTAGAAGTTAATGAATACTTCAATTATTTGTTAAGGCTAATTAATGAAAGATAATGAATATCTTTTGTAAGCAAAAACTGATCTGTTGTTCTGTTCACAAATCCATACTTATATTATAAATGCGGAAGCGTGTTTGTCTGATCCATTATTATGGCTAAATTGTGAATCGGTTTTGATGAAGTTCGGTCCTAAACACTGCGGATGAATGTAGGCTACTTTACAAAGTGTGCAGTGCAAGATATTTATTGATCTGAGGAATAGTACGGGAATTAGGGAAATTTATTTACTCTCTGACATTTGAACATCTTAATATCTGTGAAAATGCTTATATTAGTTGATACGATCTATGTCATACGATTCAACGCAATGAAATACTTATTCAGTCCTCACCGTGTTTAGTGCACATGTCGGTACTAATATTAAGAAATGTGAAGAACGCTGCCAGTTACTTTTTAGACTATACCGCTGAGCAGATTTCGTGAAACCTTGTATAGAAATAGCTTGAACGCTGAGGCAGCAAGTAAACAAAAATTGAATTCTAAGAGCGTCAAATAGGGAAATGATCATAATTTCTACATCAGTACATCAACCATATTAAATGTTTTGCATAATGCACACGTCGTATAAGGTATAGCATCGGCAGCACAATGCACAGTGGCGCCTTCCTGGCCACAGCCCTCTTAACACACCGCTCGGAAGCGATGCAGCACCTGCTGCCACATCGTGAAGCAGGGCAAATGGGCGGGGGTGGGGTCAGCAGGGAAGTTGTACACCACGAGCTATGCTTACCGAACAGGCAGGCAGTTACGGCAGCTGTCGTTACTGGACGTAATATTGCTTAATTACTCACCATCACCTATCATAACGAAACTAATGATAAGTGTGTGCGGCTGTGGGTAACAGCTATTTCCCTGTAAATCATTGAAATGTTGTTCACTCAACGATTTATGGTATTTTCTGAAACACTGTTACTGTATCGTAATGTAAGTACGACAAGGGGTGTAGCTTTTCACAACATAGTATCACAATATATTAAACATAATAGAGACAAATTTATATCTTGACATTGCACACGACAACAAAAGTGGTGTAAATGGCATTCATTATAATTGAACAATAAAAGATGTTCTTTGTGTTTAGCAATTATTGCGCTGTGCCTGTGATAACAATACATATGTACACTTGACAATGTCTGGAAGGGTATAAGTTCTCGAATTACCGGTTTGGACCATTTTAGTTCTCATTAAGACGAGTATTTTTGTGTACGGGTAGTACTCAGAGTCCTTTATCTACTGTGATGTTGGAGCAAATCTAATTTCGTTAAACTGAGTGAAGTACCTATTTACACGACATTCGTTACGTATTGATACGATTAGGACGATCACCAAAACTTAACACTGGTTGCGTAACTTATTGTTAACAGATTCGCGAATCGCGATAAATGTAAAAGCTATGATTACAGGTTTAGTTCAGATTCCGACTGAGTATACTAAAGATACATTGCCGCAAGGCTCTACTGTGTCGGCAATTTCGCTTTTAGATCATGTAATGTCCCATTTAGTATAATGTATTGCTACAAACATCAATATGCATTACATCTCTGGATCACTCTTTTTGATGTGGAGACTGCCGTGATAAAGGAAAAGATACTTAGGTACGAAAAATGTTGCGAAGAATGACAGTAAAACAAAATTCTCGACCAATTACAGGATGTATATGATGAAAATACTATATCCATTCGTTGAATTGTCTGGTGACTATTAGGCAGTTGTGCGTGATGCCACCGGCACAAGCAACGGCTGTTTCGCAGTATGTCTGAAGATGAGTGACGTATTAGTAACAAGAGAGGATCGCAGACATCACTCGAATATCATTAAGTATGATGCAACACTACGACTTGGTAATGTAGTACTTCCACATTTTCGTGAAAAGTACGAATTTCCTAAATGTCGTATGCATTTCAGCTAATAAAAATGTTAAAACACATTTTGCTGCAAACTACGAGCTGCCAGCAAAATATTTAACTGCCATACCAGAATTCGGACAGAGAGCTCCTCGTCAGAGATATCTGATACAGAGGACAAACAAACAAATGTACCATACCGATATGTACAACATAATAACTTTTGCATCCATAACAGCAGAAACACAAGATTACTTACACGTCAGTATCGAATGTGTGTGTATGTATGTGTGTGTGTGTGTGTGTATGTGTGTGTGAGTGTCATTTACCAAATCTGTATGATGTCAAAAGAGATGTGGATGTAGTAAGCATAGAACGCCATGGATATTTAAAATAAAATATCTATGTGATTAGGGTAGGATCCAGTATCCGTCCCACCTCACAGTGCACAGGTCGTCGTGTGTACAAGTTACAGCAGTCAGATGATAACCGGCGACACTGCCTGGCTACATTGGATACCACTGTCACGGAATGAAAGCATGAAACTAGTGGACAGGCCAAAGAGCCAATATTACTGGGCTCTTATTATCCCTGAGACCCTATCTGCGTACGTTTGGGTAACGTGAGCTAGGAGCTAGCAGTGAAATACGCCAGTAATACCCATTAGGCCAATGCTGCTCTTCACACAAACAACAGAATCTATACAAGTGTACTAGCGCCAGGCTTAAAGCCAGTGCATAAGAAGTGAACACGTGCTCCACCGGCAGTAAGAGAACTTAAATGGCGTGCATTACTGCTGCCAGTTTACAATAGTCAGCTGACCTTTGTCTCCAGATCTTGCCCTGCACACCGTCCGGTAAGATGAAGTACCTTTACAGATCATTCTGGGCATTAAAGTGGCCATACATGGTAACTAAAACATCTGAAAAGCTCTCCTAAAACACGGAAATCAATATGATATACAAAATAATAGTAATAATGATGATATTTGAGGCACTTAGACTTATTAATAACTTGAATACAGAGTATTAATGTTTCACAGTAATATTTATTAGTTCGTTATGAACCGGTTTTTGGCCTCTTAAGCCATCATCGCATAACCTAATGGTAAACAGATAGTCCACAAAACTTCAGCGAGAAATCATAGCTGTACAAAGAATGCTGTGCAAAGATATGTGACATTTTACGACTATATCGATTCAAACCACAAGCATCATGTAATACCTAAGGAGACACAGAACACATAAATCTTATATTCCAGTATATTCACATATTAAAACTATGTGAGTGTGTAAAATGGAAATGTCCTACAAGTGAGTAAAGATACAGGCTACTATGACATATGAGTAAACTGACGAATGTGTCGAACAGTCCGAATAAAGGGAGTGGAAGAAAGACTTCTATGAAATGTGGGTGTGGAACAGTTACGACAATCTTAATAGCTAATGGCGAGAGGAATGAGAACTGGCTCCTACATTAATAAGAGTCCAGAAGGGTAGAATGTATATGAAGAGATAAAATTTGAAGTTAAATATCACACACAAGACACTGGAAATACACTTCTGGAAATGGAAAAAAGAACACATTGACACCGGTGTGTCAGACCCACCATACTTGCTCCGGACACTGCGAGAGGGCTGTACAAGCAATGATCACACGCACGGCACAGCGGACACACCAGGAACCGCGGTGTTGGCCGTCGAATGGCGCTAGCTGCGCAGCATTTGTGCACCGCCGCCGTCAGTGTCAGCCAGTTTGCCGTGGCATACGGAGCTCCATCGCAGTCTTTAACACTGGTAGCATGCCGCGACAGCGTGGACGTGAACCGTATGTGCAAATGACGGACTTTGAGCGAGGGCGTATAGTGGGCTTGCGGGAGGCCGGGTGGACGTACCGCCGAATTGCTCAACACGTGGGGCGTGAGGTCTCCACAGTACATCGATGTTGTCGCCAGTGGTTGGCGGAAGGTGCACGTGCCCGTCGACCTGGGACCCCAGCGACGCACGGATGCACGCCAAGACCGTAGGATCCTACGCAGTGCCGTAGGGGACCGCACCGCCACTTCCCAGCAAATTAGGGACACTGTTGCTCCTGGGGTATCGGCGAGGACCATTCGCAGCCGTCTCCATGAAGCTGGGCTACGGTCCCGCACACCGTTAGGCCGTCTTCCGCTCACGCCCCAACATCGTGCAGCCCGCCTCCAGTGGTGTCGCGACAGGCGTGAATGGAGGGACGAATCGAGACGTGTCGTCTTCAGCGATGAGAGTCGCTTCTGCCTTGGTGCCAATGATGGTCGTATGCGTGTTTGGCGCCGTGCAGGTGAGCGCCACAATCAGGACTGCATACGACCGAGGCACACAGGGCCAACACCCGGCATCATGGTGTGGGGAGCGATCTCCTACACTGGCCGTACACCACTGGTGATCGTCGAGGGGACACTGAATAGTGCACGGTACATCCAAACCGTCATCGAACCCATCGTTCTACCATTCCTAGACCGGCAAGGGAACTTGCTGTTCCAACAGGACAATGCACGTCCGCATGTATCCCGTGCCACCCAACGTGCTCTAGAAGGTGTAAGTCAACTACCCTGGCCAGCAAGATCTCCGGATCTGTCCCCCATTGAGCATGTTTGGGACTGGATGAAGCGTCGTCTCACGCGGTCTGCACGTCCAGCACGAACGCTGGTCCAACTGAGGCGCCAGGTGGAAATGGCATGGCAAGCCGTTCCACAGGACTACATCCAGCATCTCTACGATCGTCTCCATGGGAGAATAGCAGCCTGCATTGCTGCGAAAGGTGGATATACACTGTACTAGTGCCGACATTGTGCATGCTCTGTTGCCTGTGTCTATGTGCCTGTGGTTCTGTCAGTGTGATCATGTGATGTATGTGACCCCAGGAATGTGTCAATAAAGTTTCCCCTTCCTGGGACAATGAATTCACGGTGTTCTTATTTCAATTTCCAGGAGTGTAGATGGACGTAATGGAAAATGTGTATCTACCGTACGACGAGACGGTCAAATTGGACCTGTATTGAGGGTGAACCAACATATCATGCAAATTTAGTTAATTTTATGTCCAAATATTTGTGTGACATATGCTGAAGTTGTCAACACACACCTAAGGATGAGAAAACATATCAAGTCAAATTAGTCAATTTTACATGCAGGAAAGGCTCTGAGATAAAGCTGGAAACAACACATGGCCAAGCTGAAGTTTGTTAGTGGAAGGAAACAGCTAGTAGCATTAGAGAAATATCAAAGTCGAATTGTAAATAGGCTGTTTAGGTTTTTATGTTGGTAGTGTCATGTAGTGCTGTGTATGAAAATCGCAGACTGCGTAGTTTGCAGTCTGTGGCTGGTTGGACTCATTGTTGGAATATTCGCTTGTGTAGTGTTGGGCGCCTAGCATTGGGCAGTTGGAGGTGAGCCGCCAGCAGTGGCTGCCGTGGGGCGTGGGGAGAGAGATGTCAGAGTTTTGAGAAGACGATCTGGACGTGTTTCCGTCAGAAAAAGGACATTTGTAAGACTGGATGTCATGAACTCATATTATATATATATATATATATATAATGACTTTTGAACACTACTAAGGTAAATACACTATTTGTTTTCCATCAAAATCTTTCATTTGCTAACTATACTACCATCAGTAGTTAGTGCCTTCAGTACACAGAATCTTTTATTTAGCTGGCAGTATTGGCGCTCGCTGTATTGCAATAGATCGAGTAACGAAGATTTTTGTGATTCATGAAAGGTATAGGTTATTGTTAGCCAGGGCCATTCATTTGTAGGGATTATTGAAAGTCAGATTGCTTTGCGCTAAAAATATTGTGTGTCAGTTTAGTGACGATCAGAGTAAGTAAAGATAGAAATGTCTGAGTACGTTGAGTTTTACTCTGCTGTTTCTGTATAAAATAACGTAAGAGTTTTCCAGCTTTGTCATTCTTTACATACAAAGGGGAAGTTTCAGAATTAAAATACCAGAATATGTAAAGAGTCGCTACAGTAACCTGTACAGTAAAGTCAATTATCATACCTTATACGAACTAGATTTCTTCTGTTTCCCAAATCCTAGAAATATTCCTCTCAGAAATCAGGCACTCCATAGACAAGATGAAAAAGGAACTGCTCCATATAGTGCTATACCCTCAGTCGATATTTTCAAGTTGATGGGTGAGAGATGTATAAACCATTTAGTTGGAATACATTCATGTTGTTTGCAGAGTGGAAATTACGAAGGGATTGGAATAAGTCGATATAATACTAATACTTGAGGCAGGTAGTGCTAAAGATATAAACAACTACCGACGTATCAGCCTTCTGTCCATACTGTAAAAAAATTGTCTTAGAAATTTTAGTGTCAGAGACAGCACTACCCTTGTCCTGGCTGAACACACTGAGCTAGGTGGATTCCGCGCAGGATTTAGTACACTTGATCAAATCCCAACTTCACGCATAACAGCTGGCGGAACAACTGAATACCCTCTACCCCTTTGCCTTGTTTTTATATATTCAGAAAAGATATTTGATTCGACCAATCACCCATCTGTGTTTGAGGCTATAACACGGTGATTCTCAACGTTTACTACACGATTAGCTAGCTACCCCAACACCATCAACACTACCGCTTAACTAAACTTTGATATGAAAAAGAACTTTCTTTGAACACCCATTTTTAAAATGAGGAAAGGTAAATGGCACTTAATTTTAGTAAGCATTTTATTAAACAACGAACTAGAGAGGTAATGAGACAATTGCTACTGCTCATTTCTAACAACCTCTCATTTCTAACAACCTATCTTTTACAGAATGACTGTCTGACAAACACATCATGCCCAGGTATTCATTTTGCCAGTTTCCTATTAGAAACGAAACCTTATATACACTCTAGCAGGAGACTCGGTGTGATTACGATCCCGGAGAGTTTCTGTATGCTGGGCGCAGCTGCTTCGCGTGTCTACATTGCGATTTTGCGAACTTCTCTCTGTCAACGCCTTTTCGTACCTATATACTGTTATTGTTATCGCTTATAGCAGTTTGCTATTCGCAGTTGAAAGTTGTTAAAAACGCCTCCAGGTGACAGAGATATTCTTAATTGACTAGATTGTAGGAGTGGTTTAGTACGAGTAAAGAATAAATGTATTACAACACCATGCTCGGTGGGGGAGTTTCCCACGCATTTCATTGCTTATGATGTCATAACTTATGAACTGTGTCAGATATGTGTTCCTTACTCCAAGAGTGACTGTTGTCTGACACTAAGGGCTACGTGTACCATGTTTGTTTGAAATAGTTCCAATGGTTTAGGAGAAGATGTGTATCATACATACTTACATCCATTTCTGTAATATACAATGAAGCGCCAAAGAAACTGGTACAGGCATGCGTATTCAAATACAGAAATATATTAACAGGCAGAATACGGCGCTGCGATCGGCAACCACTATATAAGACAAGTGTCTGACGCAGATGTTTGATCGGTTACTGCTGCTACAATGACAGGTTATCAAGATTTAAGTGAGTTGGAATGTGGTGTTATAGTCTGCGTAGGAGCGATGGGACACAGCATATTTGAGGTAGCGAAAAAGTTGGATTTTCCAGTATGACCGTTTCACAAGTTTACCCTAAACTTCAGGAATCCGATAAAACACTAAATCTCTGATATTGCTCCGGCCGGAAAAAGATCCTGCAAGAACGGGAATAACAACGACGGAAGAGAATCCTTCAAAGTCACAGAAATACAACCCTCCGGCAAACTCCTGCAGATTTCAATGCTGGTCCATCAACAAGTGTCAGCGGGCAAACCATTCAACAAAACATCATCGATATGGGCTTTCGGAGCCAAAGGTCCACTCCTGTACCGTTGACGACTGCGCGAGTCCAAGCTTTACGCCTCGGCTGGGCCCCATCGGCAGCTCGTGGTCTAGTGTTTAGCGTTGCTGCCTCTGAATCACGGGGTCCCGAGTTCGATTCTCGCCCCGGTTGGGGATTTTCTTTGCCTGGGCTCTGAGCACTATGGGACTTAACAGCTGAGGTCATCAGTCCTCTAGAACTTAGAACTACTTAAATCTAATTAACTTAAGGACATCACACACATCCATGACCGAGGCAGGATTCGAACCTGCGACCGTAGCGGTCGCGCGGTTCCAGACTGTAGCGCCTTGAACCGCTCGGCCATCCCGGCCGGCTCTTTGCCTGGGGACTGGGTGTTTGTTTTGACCATAACATTGCATCATCATTCGTGAAAGTGGTGATATTGGACTGTGTACAGATTGCTAATTTGTACGGGTGCTGATAACCGCACAAACTAGACTTCATCACCATCATGGCCTGGGCCCCTCAACACCGACATTAGACTGTTGATGACTGGGACATGTTGCCTGGACGGACGAGTCTCGTTTCAAATTGTATCGAGCAGATGGACGTCTACGGGTGTGGAGGCAACCTCATGAATCCATGGACCCTGTACGTCGGCAGGGGACTGTTCAAGCTGGTGGAGGATCTGTCACGGTGTGAGGCTGTGCAATTGGAGTGAGATGGGACTCCTCCTACGTCTAGATACGAGTCTGATAGGCGATACGTACGTAAGCATCCTGTCTGATCATAGGCTTCCTATCATGTACATTGTGTATTCCGACGGACTTGGGGAATTCCAGGAGGACAATGCGACACCCCTCACATCCAGAATTGCTACAGAGTGCTTTTGACATTAACACATTCGCCGGCAACCAAACTCCTCAGACATGAACATTATTGAGCATATTTGAGATGCCATGCAACGTGCTGTTCAGAAGAGATCACCCCCTCGTATTATTGATTTATGGACGACCCTGCAGGTTTTCTGATGTCAATTCCCTCCAGCATTACTTCAGAGACCAGTCTAGAACATGCCACATCGTATTGCGGCACTTCTGCGAGCTCGCGGAGGCCCTACACGATATTAGGCAAGTGTACCAGTTTAAATGACTCTTCAGTGTATTTGGACAAAGCAAGTTTTAGTACTTCCCTAGTGGTACCTCCTCAAGAAAGTAAGCACATTGAGGCTGGTCCCTTCTTACAAAACATAGTTCCTCTACCGCACTCCTCTCCCTACAAACTTTATCCACTACCTGCAACCCTACGTAGAATCAAATAAGTTAAAATGTGTGCAATATATGCACTGTTTGAAAATTACTTGATTGTTGGATTCATTACTTCTGAACTTTCTGAAATTGGAAGAAAACAGGCGGAATTGCTCGGAATCTTGCCACTGCCACCAACAATAATGACAATAATAATAATAATAATAGTATTAATAATAGAATGTGGGTCCTACCTCAGTCAAGTAGCCATATACACAGTAGTCGCAATAAATGTTGCATATTACAGGATTTTCGTTAGTGGACATAACGGGAAAGAAAACCAATTTTGTTTTGTCATATACAGTCATAAGAAAACTAAAATAAAATGATAAGTACATTTTTACGTGATAAAGACAAAAAAGAAAATGAAACCTTACAAAAGACTGCAATGCAGACACTACCTTTCTTTTCACTGTTACCTTCCACCGGGTTCTGTGGTTTTGTGGATACATAATCTGTTTTGACATCACAAAGGTTTTATAACTGGCACGTATATCAACCGATAAAAACGTCCATTATATCTAAGTAATATTATATTTCAACTGTTATGTATACAAAAGTTATTATTTTGTAGGCATCGATATACATACACTTATCGGTAGTGGAAGTCACTGACGTTGGGGTTAAACCCCGAATGCCTTTCTACAATTAAATATTTTACGTACAGGTCATGGTGTACAGTAAGATGACTTCTAACAAAGACGTACAAACAGTGGAGAAGAATTTCACCACTAAACCCTTTTTAAGCCACTAGAAACATAACAAGAACGTTTCCTATTCCATCCTCTTACACTGCATTACGTCTCGTCTTAAAGGCCAGAGAACTAACAGAGCGAGGTAACCATTTTAAGGGATCATTTACTGGGAAAAACAACTTCCCCGTTGATGAATGCATCACATTCATAGTTTGAATTACAATTTATTCGTCTTGTGGCAGTTTCGTAGCTTCATTCCTGTCCGATAACTGTAGGAGTTGTAATTACAGCAGCTAATTAACACGACTTCATCGGTAGGTGTGCGTACAATTACT
The DNA here is from genome assembly GCF_023898315.1 of Schistocerca nitens. Lineage (NCBI taxonomy): Eukaryota > Metazoa > Arthropoda > Insecta > Orthoptera > Acrididae > Schistocerca > Schistocerca nitens. The sequence continues at coordinate 423,509,159 of NC_064615.1, forward strand.
GCTGTGCACATCATGCATTAGCCAATACCTCCGTTTGGTGGAGTATGTCAACAGCGTGGACCCGTGTTGGTGTCGCGGCATAATTAGCAAAGACAACGGTCATGTCATATGCGCGCTGCATACTGTCCGTTTAAGCATGGCGGCAATGTGCACCAGCTCTCGAATCGCGATAAGGCGATGTTAACATGGTTGCCATGACTTCCCATAATCGTGTCATACAGTAATGGGACAGAAACCACGAAACGTGACAAAGCTCAAAATATACTGAAATTACACAGTTAAAACTGCTGTCTCTGTTATAAGAATCGCCACAGAAATCTCAAATAAAATAACAAAATGAAGTAACTTGCATACTCTTATTTTCCTATAATACAGGAATACGTCCCACAATCTCTAAACAATTAAAAATGGAATCATAATACGTGACACATGATTGGACTTTCTAAGGATATATGTCACACCATTCATGTTAGAGATGTTAATGCAAGTAATATAACGCATGAACTGAATTTTTTTGAAATTTTCAATAACGTTACACCTGTTGTAGCAATTACCTTTTACTGCAAGGAAGAAGTAGTTATTGCAACCAATGGCGATGAGTGAAACCATCGACTCCTTATGCATTTTTTAAAATATGTTATACATATATATTATACATATGCAACCCACTACCTTACATGATTAGTGGGTCCTAACGTGTTACAATATCATTACTGTTAGCACTAATTACACTTATTACAAGTGAACTGCAGTACAGTTTTACAACTGGCAGTTCCTATTCTAATAGTACTTATGACTAAACCTCCACTGCCTGCAGCGTCATAGGTGTGTCAATAATACACTCCTGGAAATGGAAAAAAGAACACATTGACACCGGTGTGTCAGACCCACCATACTTGCTCCGGACACTGCGAGAGGGCTGTACAAGCAATGATCACACGCACGGCACAGCGGCCACACCAGGAGCCGCGGTGTTGGCCGTCGAATAGCGCTAGCTGCGCAGCATTTGTGCACCGCCGCCGTCAGTGTCAGCCAGTTTGCCGTGGCATACGGAGCTCCATCGCAGTCTTTAACACTGGTAGCATGCCGCGACAGCGTGGACGTGAACCGTATGTGCAGTTGACGGACTTTGAGCGAGGGCGTATAGTGGGCATGCGGGAGGCCGGGTGGACGTACCGCCGAATTGCTCAACACGTGGGGCGTGAGGTCTCCACAGTACATCGATGTTGTCGCCAGTGGTCGGCGGAAGGTGCACGTGCCCGTCGACCTGGGACCGGACCGCAGCGACGCACGGATGCACGCCAAGACCGTAGGATCCTACGCAGTGCCGTAGGGGACCGCACAGCCACTTCCCAGCAAATTAGGGACACTGTTGCTCCTGGGGTATCGGCGAGGACCATTCGCAACCGTCTCCATGAAGCTGGGCTACGGTCCCGCACACCGTTAGGCCGTCTTCCGCTCACACCCCGACATCGTGCAGCCCGCCTCCAGTGGTGTCGCGACAGGCGTGAATGGAGGGACGAATCGAGACGTGTCGTCTTCAGCGATGAGAGTCGCTTCTGCCTTGGTGCCAATGATGGTCGTATGCGTGTTTGGCGCCGTGCAGGTGAGCGCCACAATCAGGACTGCATACGACCGAGGCACACAGGGCCAACACCCGGCATCATGGTGTGGGGAGCGACCTCCTACACTGGCCATACACCACTGGTGATCGTCGAGGGGACACTGAATAGTGCACGGTACATCCAAACCGTCATCGAACCCATCGTTCTACCATTCCTAGACCGGCAAGGGAACTTGCTGTTCCAACAGGACAATGCACGTCCGCATGTATCCCGTGCCACCCAACGTGCTCTAGAAGGTGTAAGTCAACTACCCTGGCCAGCAAGATCTCCGGAACTGTCCCCCATTGAGCATGTTTGGGACTGGATGAAGCGTCGTCTCACGCGGTCTGCACGTCCAGCACGAACGCTGGTCCAACTGAGGCGCCAGGTGGAAATGGCATGGCAAGCCGTTCCACAGGACTACATCCAGCATCTCTACGATCGTCTCCATGGGAGAATAGCAGCCTGAATTGCTGCGAATGGTGGATATACACTGTACTAGTGCCGACATTGTGCATGCTCTGTTGCCTGTGTCTATGTGCCTGTGGTTCTGTCAGTGTGATCATGTGATGTATCTGACCCCAGGAATGTGTCAATAAAGTTTCCCCTTCCTGGGACAATGAATTCACGGTGTTCTTATTTCAATTTCCTGGAGTGTATATATAAACCTACTACGCAGCCTTGCTCACCGAGCTAACCTCGATGAGCGTGCCCCCTAACTCTAGACAGGCCGAGGATGACTTGAATCGCTGCAGGTTCCTATTTCTAAGTCCTACTAACTAAGATCTAATCCTATGTCAAGTCCGGTGCATGTCTCAGTTCGGTTTCTTGCACCCTATCCTCCTAGTCTTGCTCGTGGTGGATTCCAACTGGGTTGTAAGTCGACCTATCCACGAGCAGGCGGTACAGGATCAGGGTACTGGGACACATTTAGTTATTTGCTGCCATTGCCGATTGTCCCTCTGATATTCTCATAGAACTTTCCGTGATACCTCGTTGGCTTGGTTCTTCAGAGTTCAAAACGTCTCCTCACGTCTCAGTAGGAAGTGTGTGTCATTGTTTGGTAGTTGAAGTCGTGACGTGGCTGGTACATCATTGAAAAGGGGCACTCGTAAACCACATGGTCGGGAGTACTCTCCAGTGCGCCACAGCCACACGCAGGCGTAGACCTCCTTCCAAACCGACATAGATATGTCGGATAGGGCCCATGGCCAGTGAGAAAGTGGGACAGTCCCCGACTTGGCTCAAAGTACTTCACTCCTAGCCTTTCTTTCTCGTCCGGCAGAAGTTGAAATGTTCTACGGCGTCATCAGTCTCTCACGATTCCTGCCACAGCTCCTCACCTCTTCTCCTAATCGCATCCTTTTCCCCAACAAGGACGCCCAGAATGTCCTGTGTTTCCTCCATGTTCCCTTTGTTGGCCTAGACCCATGCAGCCTGCTCCTTAATCTTGATGTCCAGACGGCAGAGCCCCATTTTCACTAACAGTGCCCCACATGGAGATGTCCTGTAGGCCCCCACTGACTTTAATATCATATTCCTCTGCAGTCTTCTCACTGACATGGCGGACACCACCCTCGAGAGACTGTGCGCCCAGACTCCCGAGCTGTAACCCACTATTGACGTTAATATGCTTTTGTGATATAGTTTTATCAGACGAGTGGGAAGATGAAATCTTGTATGACCAGTGGAGATAAGGTTAGTTAGTACTTGTAGGGCTCTTTGGGTTACGGTTTCGATGTGCTTTCCAAAGTTCTACGTTTCATCAATGATGACTCCCAAGTAGCGTGCCTTGTATCACCGAAGTAGTGGCGAGCCATCAGTTCTGACTGTGGGGTTCCTTATGAGTTGTCCTTTTAACATAAGATAAGTAGACGTATACGGTGAGATTGTCATTTTTGTGTTCCTGCACCAAAGTTGTAATTTTTCCATTTCCCATTCTATTTTTGGTTTTATATCTTGGCAGCTACGGCCGCCAGCCAATAGGAGGAGCTCATCTGTGTAGGCTATCACTTCTAGCCCCTCTTTGCTCTGCGGTAGATTATCCAGTAGTGGTTCCATATGGATGTACCAGAACAGGGGGCCTAACACGGAACCCTGGGGGCATCCATTTGTTATTGTTTTTCCAACTTTCCCGCAACGGAATGATAGCCACACCTCTCGATCCTCGCAATAGCTGCTCAGTCAACCATATAGCGGCCCTGGACACTCTTTCTCCTGTAGACAGGAGAAGAGCAATCTGTAGGGTGTAGTTTCAACTGGGTGATTATCAGGTCCTTTCTTGATGATTACAATTTTCCAGATCTTCGGGAATTTTTGCTGTCTAAGACATTCATTGAATTACTGGGTGAGTGGCGTTACCAGCTGAGGGGCTAAAAATTGTACCACCTCCGCCACAGTGCCGTTTCGCCCAGGAGATTTTCCTTTCTTTAGCGATGTAATGTGGGCAGTCACCTCCTCTTCAGAAACGGGGTAAACTGCCCTATCATTAATATATCTGTGGAGATCATCATTCCTCAATTGGCACTGGCTTTCGGTTTCTCCATCCGCACGTCGACAGGTAGTAGGGACTGGAGGAGGACCTCAGCCATTTCTTGCCAGGTTTCTGTCATCCTATCTCCATGCCTGACTGTTGATATCGCCATTGGAGAGAGGATCTTTTCTCTAACTTACTTGTAGGGTACTCCCTATGGGTCTACAGATAATTGATTTAGTACATACCTTTCCCAGCTCCGTACCCTTACCGCACGAAGTTCGGTTTGGAAACTTTCCTTTGCTTCTCGATATTGCTTCAGCCATGTTTGCCTTTCCCACCAAACGACACTGCACCGGTAGTGCCGCCTCAGCCTTCTGACAGACTGGCGCATATCCACTAAATCAGCTGCCATGGTGGCGGAGAAGCCGCCGTGGCCTTCCTCCTAGTTGGTATGGCTGCCATCACCGCTTTGGTTATCGCACTCACCAGCTCTTCGGCATGATTTTCCACGTCTATGTCATGGTGTAGGTCACCTTCTGGTAACGCAGGAATGTCGCACTCGCTAGCTAAGCGCTCCCAATCTGCCTCCATGCATTTCTTGAAATCTTAATATCTGACTAACCATGATCGGCAGCTGATAAATTTACATAGTTAGATTGTTCATGAAGTTGACTGCGACTGGCGGACAAGAAAAGAAGATAGAAATAAGTTGTCAAAATCAAAAATAGTGTACATGAAATAAAGTGAGACTCCAGTGTCACATGGAGCTGCTCAACTGTAACATTTCATTTAGACCAAGTTTCATAAATAAAGGGAAGTCAATTATATAAATTAAGGAAGTTTAATGATCTAGAACATACGAGAATTTATATTGTAAATCAAATTCCACATCATTTATCAGTTTCAGAGGCACCTGTGTTATCATATAATAGAAAATTTTCTAACTTATGAGATACCATTAAGCTATTTTGTAGAGGAGAACCTCTAAAGCTATAGAATCATGATTTTGAATCTGTTTTATGCTTGACAATGATAGATGACAACAAGTATGAAATTTTTAGGTACATGAAGAAAAACTATACGTTATAATATGTGGTCTTCAAGAGAATATAGTATTGAGAAAGGATATGAGGCAGACCTTTTCAGAAGTAAGACGATCATTTAATCCTAGAAGAACATGTGAAAGCGTTCAACAATTTTTTTTTCATACATTGTTCTGAAAGTTTAACGCTGTGGGGGTTACGTAAATGACTGGGAATGTAGGCAGAAGTTTTAGAGTTCTAACAACATTTATTTTTTAAAAAAGAAGAGAAAGACATAAATTATGCTGAACAAGTTTTTATTGAGTACCGTTTAAGACCACAGTGGACAAGAATCGTGGGTGGTAGAAGTGAGTCATGTACTCTGGCCCTAAAAACGTGGATAACGCAATCTGAATTGATCTGACACTGAGCAGACTTTGATTGTTCAAATGTACGGAAGTTCCTCTATATAGGTGCAGGTGAGAGCAAGTGGCGACTGAGTTCTGTACGCCCTGACAATGCCAGAGCAACAGTACGTTACCTTCCAGAATGAGATTTTCACTCTGCAGCGGAGGGTGCGCTGATATGAAACTTCCTGGCAGATTAAAACTGCCAGGAAGTTTCAGTACGTTACCTTGTTTGCTTCGTGTGTCGATGTAACTTGCAGCTGGCGAGATGTGTGTGGCAGAGGCGAGACGTGAGGCGGCACCTGTTAATCGATCGCGGCCACGAAAGAAATGCCAAAATCTCATGGTTTAGCGATCAGGCAGACGAATCGCAATTTACAATCTACAAGATTTCAGTGTATGACACACCTGTTCACTGGTCGTACCAAGGACCAATTTGGCTCACTTATACGACAGAGCACATAAGGATACCAAACTTAAAGACAGGTAAACCAAAAACGAAAATGTGTGCCCTCGGCAAACGAGTAGTCCGAGACGTTTGAAGTCACACTGTCGGTACACTAAGAACTTCACCACAGGCTCCCCAGTCTGAGCTATCTGCAAGTGAAGTCAGTCCCAGTACAGGTCCCAAGCACCAACCACACATGACAGAGCTTTGGCCAGAAGTCTTCCTCCCAGGCCTAAGTCCAGCACCTAAGTGTCTCGTACCTCTCCCGAAAAAAAAATATCCGTTTCGCTGCTAAGTGCACGAACGTCACCGCCTCCACGCCATCTTGAGCCTATCACAGGGCTCTAGAGGCGCTATATCTTCCCTCCCACACGACAGCACAGACTCATGTCGAACCAGGGCAAGAGTTGAGAAGCCTTCGTCTCTAGAAAAAAAAAGAAACCACCAGTTACTGGCTTTTTTATGTTTTCATGGAGGGGGAAGATGATTTTCTCCAAAGTCGTGTCACTTCCCATGCCAACAAGAGAACAGAAACAATCTTAATGATCTTTATCTAAATCGCTTGTGCCATGGAGCTTTTGAGTCCTAGCTATAAGGTGTAATAGAGATTATATCTCCAAACGTTTCTGAGACGCCAGAGTTTCATATACAACTGAGGTGGCAGATCGAAGTGGTTGACAGGCTTATTTGCAGTATTGGTGAACATGAAAAGCTGTGAATTTTTATTAGGCGTGGCTCTGCACACAGTGCCCTGATTACGATACCACTGTGTATAAGTGTTCCTTCAGTCCATCGCCTCCAGTCCAGACTTTGGCTGACTCCAATGCAGGTATCGTGGCATTGTTTTGCTGGAGACCCGCCTTGATGAATGGCTGCTCTCTCAGCCATGTGCGGCTGTGAGCCTGTCTGGCAAGATTTGCTGAGGGATAGGCTCGCCACAAATTGCTTCCTCTCCCAACATGCCATTTCTATGAGCTAAGAACCATAAAAATACCTCATGCTCTTAGCACCCTACCAGGTTCCATCAATGTCTGCTCAGTCCATTAACTGTCTGGAGTCTCGCTCAAGGTGCGTTAGGTTGTAATAAAGTCTTTAATAGTTTTCCATGTACGAAAAAATAGGTGGGAGAGTAATTTGTCTTCTTTCAGTACTCCACAACAGTACCCAAAATATGACTGGAATGCACGCTTACAGCTGCTGATGTAATCTTTATAATGTGGTTGTGGTTTCAATATACAAGATTTTCCTGAAGAAAAAAGAACACCATTTGTAAGTACAATATGTCAAAAGACCAGAGATCACCATTTTACCTTAAATATAAAATATGTTAGGGATAATCTGCTTTAAAATCCAGATATGAGCAGATTTACGTATTTAATGTATTTTATGTCATGTGTGTTATTAAACAGCTTAAGCTGATACGCCAACGCATGCTCAAAAATTCTCTACTGTCGTCAAATTACAGTACTATAAGGTGTAACATAAGATGTAGTTTTGTCTGTATTTGACATTTAAGTGATCGGTAATTACTGTTACACAAGTAGGTTTGACCATGCCTGTTTTAATCTTGATACAGACTAGACATTACCGAAATCACGAGCAGTAAACATAGATATGCTAAGATGATGTTTTGTGGCCTGATACTGAGACTGAACAGTAAAAATGTTACGCCAGTAGTGGGTTGGTTGGTCCCATCGGATTAGGGAAGTATGGGATACAAAGTCGGCCATGCCCTCTCAAAGGAATTATCCCAACATTTTCCTGAAGCGATTTAGTGAAATCACGAAAAAACTAAATCAGAATGGCCGGACGCGGGTTTGAACCGTCGTCCTCCCGAAAAAGAGTTCACTGTGCTAACCACTGCACCACCTCGCTCTGTCCAACAGAGGGGTTCGTGTATCACGATTATATATATACGCTAACCATCTCTAGTATTTAATCGTAATTAAATGTCAATAGGCTTGTTATTGTAGCGACAGTACTGTACGGAAATGCACCACGAGTGGTAAACAAAAAGCAACATATGTACATCCGGATAACGGAGATAATGTTTTAAGACATTCCAAGGGAAGAACATAACCACTGGACTCAGGTATGTTACAGCGTTAAAGAAATATTAGGAAAAAAGCTAAAGGCTACGGAGAAGAAACATTTTCTCGGAAAAAATATGCATTCGTTCGGGCTGTCACTGATATTTACCTAGAGCTAGTCAGTTCTACATTCAGTAACATAGGAACAGTGGAAGTATCTCACAATGTGACAGGCTGTTTTTTATGCCAGTGGCGTTGATGTAATTGGATGCTAAGCAAATATGTCAACTCTTAACATTCATTTGAGAAGCAGGTGGCAAAAGGGAAAGAGCCGTAATCTGGATTTAAACCATCAAATACTGCCTCAGAGCAATGAACGTTTTTTCTAAAACTGTCATGATAAATAATACGTATGCGCAATACGACAGCATCTGTATCTGACGATATAGTGGGTACGGAGAATTACTTAGTGACCAAATATTTAAGATGGTACTATTTGTTTGTCTTTCCCAGGCATGGAACAGTGTATAAATACTCACTCAACACAAGTATATGAAGATGAAGTAATACATCTCGAAACGCACTGTAAATCAACGACATTTAAATATTTTACTGTAGTATGCCATTTGTTGTTTTTAGGATATTAACTCATATGCTCGTAGTAAAGCTAATAACATTGCACAGGTGGTTTCAGATCATGATGAAATGAATAAAAGTGGTAATAATTGTCACGGCAGTAGAAATGACAATAAATCTGTGAGTGTAGATATCTACGTCGGTCTATAGTAGTAGAATGACTGGGCTTATGTTTTCAGCGTCCTTCAGGACCGAAAGTTTATGCACCAAACGCCGTCGTCGATGATGCAGCTTTTGGAGAGGTTTCACTTTTTGACGATGTAGCACGTTATGACATTTCTGGAGACCGAAAATCTCCGCTGTACGCTGGAACATGGGTTCCAAAAACAACTATCATGTGGAATCCACCTCGCACTGTTCGTCCACGAGGCACAGAAACCAGTAGATATAGGCGACCAGGTTGTTACCGTGCGGCTTGACTTCCGAAATGTAGTCTATACAGTTCCGCACTGCCACCTAATGAACAAAATATGAGCGTATGGCTTATAAGACCAACTGTGTGAGTTCCTGCAAACAGAAATTGACGTAGTTTTGCTGGGAAAGTCCCTGAACTTCAAGCGCTAATAGAAAGCACAGAAGTTGAAATCGTTATAGGTACAGAAAGCTGGCTAAAGCCTGAAATAAGTTCTGCAGAAATTTTTACGAAGTCACAGACGGTGTTCAGGAAAGATAGATTAGGCAGAATTGGTGGTGGAGTGTTTCTGTCTGTCAGTAGTGGTTTATCTTGTAGTGAAGTCGAAGTAAATACTCCGTGCGAATTGGTATGGGTGGAGATTATACTTAACAGCCGAACTAAGTTAATAATTGGCTCCTTCTACCGACCCCCAGACTCCGATGATATAGTTGCTGAACAGTTCAGAGAAAATTTGAGTCTCGTAACAAATAAATACCCCACTCATACGGTTATAGTTGGTAGGGACTTCAACCTTCCATCGATATGTTGGCAAAAATACTTGTTCAAAACCGGTGGTAGGCAGAAAACATCTTCCGAGATTGTCCTATATGCTTTCTCGGAAAATTATTTCGAGCAGTTAGTCCACGAACCCACGCGAATTGTAAATGGTTGCGAAAACACACTTGACCTCTTAGCCACAAACAATCCAGAGCTGATAGAGAGCATCATGACTGATACAGGCATTTGTGATCACAAGGTCGTTGTAGCTAGGCTCAATACCGTTTCTTCCAAATCCACCAGAAACAAACGCAAAATAATTTTATTTAAAAAAGCGTATAAAGTGTCACTAGAAGCCTTGCAAAGAGACAATTTCCATTCCTTCCGAACTGACTATGCAAATGTAGACGAGATGTGGCTCAAATTCAAAGATATAGTAGCAACAGCAATTGAGAGATTCATACCTTATAAACTGGTAAGAGATGGAACTGATCCTCAGGTCCGAACGCTGTAGCAGAGGCAACGGAAAAAGCATGCGAAGTTCAGAAGAACGCGAAATCCCAAAGATTGGCTAAAATTTACAGACGCGCGAAATTTGGCACCGACTTCAATGCGAGATGCCTTTAATAGGTCGCACAACGAAACATTGTCTCGAAATTTGGTAGAAAATCCGAAGAAATTCTGGTCGTATGTAAAGTACACAAGCGGCAAGACGCAGTCAATACCTTCGCTGCGCAGTACCGATGGTACTGTTACCGACGACTGTGCCGCTAAAGCGGAGTTATTGGACGCAGATTTCCGAAATTACTTCGCCAGGGAAGACGAATGGAATATTCCAGAATTTGAGACACGAACAGCTGCTAGCATGATTTTTTTAGAAGTAGATACCTTCGGGATTGCGAAGCAACTCAAATCACTTGATACGGGCAAGTCTTCAGGTCCAGATTGTATACCGATTAGGTTCCTTTCAGGTTACGCTGATACAATAGTTCCCTACTTAGGAATCATATACAACCGTTCGCTCACCGATAGATCTGTACCTACAGATTGGAAAATTGCGCAGGTCGCACCAGTGTTATTAAGGGTAGTAGGTGTAATCCATCGAACTACAGACCTATATCATTGAAGTCAGTTTGCAGTAGGGTTTTGGAGCATATACTGTATTCAAACATTATGAATCACCTCGAAGGGAACGATCTATTGATACGTAATCAGTATGGTTTCAGAAAACATCGTTCTTGTGCAACGCAGCTAGCTCTTTATGTACACGAAGTAGTTGCCGCTATCGAGAGGGGATCTCAAATTGATTCCGTATTTCTAGATTTCCGGAAAGCTTTTGACACAGTTTCTCACAAGCGACTTCTAATCAAGCTGCGGGCCTATGGGGTATCGTCTCAGTTGTGCGACTGGATTCGTGATTTCCTGTCAGGAAGGTGGCAGTTCGTAGTAATAGACGGCAAATCATCGAGTAAAACTGAAATGATATCAGGTGTTCCCCAGGGAAGCGTCCTGGGACCTCTGCTGTTCCTAATCTATATAAATGACCTGGGTGACAATAAGAGCAGTTCTCTTAGGTTGTTCGCAGATGATGCTGTAATTTACCGTCTAGTAAGGTCATCCGAAGACCAGTATCAGTTGCAAAGCGATTTAGAAAGGATTTCTGTATGGTGTGGCAGGTGGCAGTTGACGCTAAATAACGAAAAGTGTGAGGTAATACACATGAGTTAGAAAATAAATCTGTTGGAATTCGATTACTCGACAAATAGTACAATTCTCAGGGCTGTCAATTCAACTAGGTACCTGGGTGTTAAAATTACGAACAACTTCAGTTGGAAAGACCACATAGATAATATTGTGGGGGAGGCGAGCCAAAGGTTGCGTTTCATTGGCAGGACACTTAGAAGATGCAACAAGTCCACTGAAGAGACAGCTTACACTACACTCGTTCGTCCTCTGTTAGGATATTGCTGCGCGGTGTGGGATCCTTACCAGGTGGGATTGACGGAGGACATCGAAAGGGTGCAAAAAAGGGCAGCTCGTTTTGTGTTATCACGTAATAGGGGAGAGCGTGTGGTAGATATGATACGCGAGTTGGGATGGAAGTCATTAAAGCAAAGACGTTTTTCGTCTCGGTGAGATCTATTTACGAAATTTCAGTCACCAACTTTCTCTTCCGAATGCGAAAATATTTTGTTGAGCCCAACCTACATAGGTAGGAATGATCATCAAAATAAAATACGAGAAATCAGAGCTCGAACAGAAAGGTATAGGTGTTCGTTTTTCCCGCGCGCTGTTCGGGAGTGGAATGGAAGAGAGATAGTATGATTGCGGTTCGATGAACCCTCTGCCAAGCACTTAAATGTGAATTGCAGAGTAATCATGTAGCTGTTGATGTAGATGTAGATGCTACTCTGAACTGAGAGAAATCTTTACACGCAAAAGTAACTTAGGGCATTCGCCAGTGAAGTGTTTAGGACCAGTACTGGTCATAATATTAGTAGAGGACCAAGTACATAACGTCGGAAGTTCTATGAGGGTTCACGCTGTTGTATACAGAGAAGTCGAGACGCTGGAGTGTTGTAGACAAATGCAGAAAGACCTGCAGAAAATTGGTAGTTAGTACAGGGAGTGGCAATTGACGCTCAACATAGGAAAATGTGACGTAATGCTAATAAATAGACAGAAGATCCCGTTTTTGTTGAATTACAAAATTTTAGAAATCACTGGATGCAGTTACTTCCATAAAAATATAAGAGTATGCGTATGGGGCGATGTGAAGTGGCACGACACATAAAATTGATCATGAGTAAGGCAGTTGGCAGAGTGAGAGTCTTCAGGAAATCTAGTCCATAAAATATGAAGAAGCTTACAGAATACTCTTTCGATTAATAACTGAACACTGTTCGCCAGTATGGGATCCTGATCAGACAGGACTGGCGGACGGCAAAGTACGCTTCGTTACAGCTTCATTTAGCAAGCTCGAAGGCAACCGGAGATAGTTAACTCCAGTGGCAGGCGCTGCAGGAGAGGCGTTTTGCATCACGTTGTGATCTACCGTTCAAGTTCCGAGAGCATAGATTAATAGAATAGTCAAACAATATGTGAGGGCAGAAACTGTAGAGGAAGACAGATTGGAATACACCCACAAAATAACGGAGGACACAGATTACAATTACCAATTACTACTCTGAGTTGAAAAGGTTTGCACAGGAGAAGAGTTCTTAGCTTGCCGTCTCAAGCTAGTCAGGAGATTGATAGCTCAAAAAAAAAAAAAAAAAAAAAAAAAAAGGTTTCATCCTCCTACGTATATCTCGCGATAATACTATGAACATAAAGTAAGAGAGAGATTGGAGTCTAGATGGAGGCTTAGCAGCGATCGTTCCTCCCATGATCCATACGCGACTTGAACAGGAAAAGGGAGAAGGGACACAGGTACAAAAAGTACGCTCCGCGGCACACCGTAAGGTGACTTGGGGAATGTAGACGTAGACGCAGATGACAATATTCGTGAATGCAGCGTATTGTTACCAACTGAATGAAGGTGAAAATTCATAATTTGCAGCTAGATGCACCCCAATGAAGCGAAATTATACAGCACGAGCTCATCATTTTGCAACGACATTTCAACGCTCTTTTCCACTTTCTAACGTTACAGGAGCAGGAAATTGAAAAGAGGAACTCGTCTGAGGCTCAGTCAAGGTACTTTTATAGTACGTGGCAGGAAATAATCTACATTGCAGGTTTGGAGACCTAAGAGTAATTTAAGCGTAAGATGGAAGGAATTCAGCTTGCCACATTTTTTAGAGCTCTACACGGATAAAGACATCCAGTGTCAAATATTATGTATTGTTTGCTCTTCGATTTGAGAAAGAGGACAACGTGGAGTGTCCGGAAATGTAAAAACTTTTATTTTGTTTCTCTCAGGTATATTGGAGAGGTAGCGGACATCAAGTGTTGTTTTTTATCCACTTCCATCATAGACTTTGTACAGAAAGTTCGTGCTTCAGCTTTTTGCATCTTGAGTGAGTATCGAATCAGGAAACATGCCATCATTCGACGTGCGCTAAGCAACTACGAAAGTTCACCTTCTTTCTCAAAGGTTGGATCGTGGCGTATGTGCACATTTTCAAAAGCAAACTTAAAAATTCCTCCCGACAGACAAAACTATCTCCGTTCTGCTGATATAACTTATGCTTCTAATGTTTGGAACCTTCTTGTTAAACTAGCGGATGTGGAATTTGGACAGAACAATAGCACACGAACCAACATCACACAGATATAACTGCGGTCTTGCCTTGACGGAGCAATAATTAGCTGTAAATATTTTCAGATCGTTTACAGCGTTACCTCGATATTAATTTTTGTGCTCCCCTGATACTGTGATTTCTGTTTTAAATTGAACTTATTGGTAATCATATTTTTTGTGAGAACAGATTCTCGTTTACGTATGCTGATTAATTTTATTCTGGAATGAATTGCTAATAACAGCACACGTAAATCGAGACACTGCTACTATTGGAGTACTAATAATTTAGAAAGTCAGAACCTATTGCTGTAGTTATAGAGTTAATTCACTGTGCGCATAACGCGCTCTATTAGGAAGAGGCAAACTTACTGAAAAAGAAGTAAAACGAAAATTCGTAACAATATCTTGCGAAGCTCAAAATATTTGTACAATAAATTTTCTTGTATCCTATCTTGAATCTGATTACGACATGGACAGTCTCATATAGACTCTACCCTCACAGATAGTTGTAAGTTGGACTAAGCCATAAGCAGCTATCTCGCCAGGCCGCCGCATTGACGAGTAGAATTGTCTTCAGTGATGATATCCGCTTCGAACTGGGCCCCTATTACTAGCAAAGTCCTGTCTGGAGACGCCCTGGACAACGGTGGGATACCAAACAGACAGTCGGTCGCAATAAGGCCCAACAACAAGGAATGCCGGTCACAGGTACCATTTCCTTTCGTATCCTGACCCCTTTGGTTTTCATCCGCGGGACCATTACTGCACAGTGGTACGTCCACGATATTCTACGTCCCATTTTCTTGCCCTTCATGGGAAGCCATCCGGTAGTTACATTACAGCAGATAATGCTCGCCCACAGACGGAGGGAGTTTCTACTGCTCGCATACCCCTATTTCGGCCAGCAGGTTCGCCGGATCTCTCCCCATATGAGAACGTTTGGAGTGCTATGGGTGGGGCCCTCTAGAGATCTTGGGATATCGACAATTTAACGCACCATTTGGACCGCAACTGCCTCACTGTCTCTCAGGATGACATCCAGCGACTCTAACAATGCCAAGCCCAATAACTGCTAGCATGAAGGCCAGAGGTGGAAGAATGCTTTACCGATTTGCTCGACTAGTGAAGCTCTTTCTCATGGTTAAACAAGTCGACTTCCCTGAAATTCTAATCATTTGTTTCCTTGTACAGGTACATCATCTGTCGAATTCCATCTGATTCGGATAATTCATTTTGTCTTAGAGCGTATCTTGTGCCCTTGTATTAAGTGGGACGAAAGAGAAGGCAGTGCATCCTCTTGCACAACACATGTTTGTTGAAATACATCATGATCACAATGCTGTCTTGTTATCAATTTATTCACTACCGGTTTCAGTCATAAGACCATTTTCACAGTGGTAAAATATCTGTTACAAAGGCATCACATCGTATTCATGCTTTTCGGACATGATATGAAGAACATTTGACAAACTGACAGACGTAAGAACCATAAGTACTCAGTATTACAACACTGGTTCAAACAACAACAAATTGTCGGCTTCATTATTCGACATTGGATGAAGAGGGCCTGGTGGACGCTGAATACCATGTGAACACCAAAAATCGGTAATCATGGTGGTAGCAAAGACGTCCTTTGTCTGTAACCTTTCCTTTAGACGCATCTTCTATTGCAAAGATACCTCATAAAGTCTTGAACGTCGATTCCACTGTTGTTGACTGTAGTATGCAAACACGGAGAATATCTGGAAATGACTCTACACATAGCTAACCATGGCGGCCGCTGTGGCCGAGCGGTTCTAGGCGCTTCAGTCCGGAACCGCGCTGCTGCTGCCGTCGCAAGTTCGAATCCTGTCTCGGGCATGGATGTGTGTGATGTCCTTAGGTTAGTTAGGTTTAGGTGCTTCTGAGTCTAGGACACTGATGACCTCAGATGTTAATTCCCATAGTGCTTAGAGCCATTTGAACCATTTTGAGCCAGTTAACCACAATGCATGGCGAAAAACAGGCGCAGTGTGTATGTGCGGTTCGTCCCAAAGGGGCTAATACATACGGCGTTGTGCCTATTCTTCGGTTCAAGAGATACCATAAAGGCCACTGCGCAAAGGGTTCTTTCTCGCTAGGAGGAGAATCCTTTGTGTAAGTGACAGCAGCTGCATAAAAGAGAAATAAGACTCGCACGCTGAACCTGTACGAGAAGACCCGTTCTTTGTGTGTTTTGGACCCAACGAAGGACCCTTCCTAACGTTGGATCGCTGAAGCTTCTGAAGTTACAAAAGGTGCTACTATTGGAAATTCTTGAAGTGCAAAACATGCTACTTCATCAAACTGTCAATACACAACGTCTTGCTTCTCAAGCGTGAGGTATGGGCCTCGTGGAAGGAAAAACAACACATCTGTGATAAGATGGCAGTTCACAGGCTTATGATGAATTGTATATGGATAAGAACTGAGAAATGACGACCATCTCTGCAGACATTGAGCCGTTCTATCTGTCAAGGAACACAAACGCTTCCTCTACAATAGGTTGAATGAGATCTGAGCTACATTCAGCATGGAACGACTGTTCTAATTAACCTCTCACAAGAATGTATGTAGTCCTTTAAGATACTGGGCGCATCCTGCCTGTTGCTTTCACTTACAGTTCCGTGAAAAATACTCCAACCTTATTTAAAGAAACACTAGATACTACATGAATTCATGAAAGAACTGAAACTTTTTAAGTTTGCAATTCAACTCGGATATCTTGACGCTTGATAAAATTGGTGATGATCGATTGCTCTAGAAATATTCAGCAAATCGACTTAGAAATAGGTGAACATGAATCTGGACGTAGATATCTCTGAAGGCTAGAACCAGTATCCACCAGTATAAAGTTTTGAGATTTTTGTCTAATGGTAGCTGGAGATTTTCATCCGAGAGATTTAACTTTGAAAAACATTTACCACCTTTAAGATGAGAGGAGCGATTTTGTAAGTGTGGTAGTGGGAAAAATCTTCAAGGATCTACGAAATGACTACTTTAAAATACCCGTGCAACCTGAGGTATTGACTCAAATTTCGACAAAATATGAAGAAGAAGATGTAAATACCCATTTACAAGACACGACGATTCTTTTTCGCACAGATCACGCAGGTTAATGGCTCACTGAAGTAAAGGGTGTAGCTCAATTAATAGTGGGAACTGAAAGGGGTAAAATTATACAATATAAATGCAAAAACGTCCTAGTAAACATGGCTCCGGAAGTCGCCGGTTAAGAGATGCCAGAAAGAATGTTGAATTAGCAGCGGAATGTGTGCAGATCTGAAACTTCTTACCAGGTAGAAACTGTGTGCCGGACCGGGACTAGAAACATTTGCCTTTTGCTAGAGAGAACTGTGAGAAATTACCTACCCTCAGCAGGAGGTATGTACTAGTGAGAACTGGTTGAGAGTAATGCCTGGATGGCTCAGATGGTAGAGTATTTGCCAACAAGAGACAAGGGTCCGGGTTCAAGTCCTAGAATCCATAGGGGAAGCAGTTTTAACGTAACAGGAAGTTTCGTTTGTGACATAATAGCGAATGGGACCTTAAGAGCCGCCTCTCACATCTGTAAGAAGTTTTGTCCCAGTTAGTGCAGATGTATATAAAATATATAAGTTTTGATCGAGTTCTCATCTTCTTCGGCTCAGATTGCAGTCATCGCCTATGGTATACTTTAATGCCGCAGTGGAACATTTAAGGTGTTTCAGTAGGGACACGTCAAACAGGGACCGAATCTTGGTCTCCGCGATTACCTGATCTCAATACGCTGGATGTTTAGGTCTAGATCATCTGAAAAGTAAAGCGCACAGCTCTGCTGATGAGATCTTGAAGAAATGGAGCAGCGATATGAGCAGCCTTGTAAAGATTTATGAAATTATTCCGGGGTGAAGGGGGGGGGGGTGAGGGGAGAGGGATCAAGTGAAGAGTTAAGGTCTGCGAAAGGGTCGGCAGTCATGTTCGGCACTTCATTCATAGATTGCTGTTTTTATCAGATACGCTAGACAGTTCACAATGACCGATTTCTGTCTACTGACATCATCAGATCATTTAAAGTATTATGACTGAAGTATCAAAGTCAACATTCTACTGTTTATGACTGTTGTAGAAAAAAAATCCAAGGTTTGTACGCAGGTCGGCTACATAAAAAGTGCAGCATCCAAATGCGAGAACATAGAACATGTGGAACACCTCCTTCAAAAGGTCCCAGTGTACAGTATATCATAATACGTAACATGCTGAAGCAATGTATTTTTTGCTGAATTAGACTATAGATGCGATCTGGACCCAATTAGGTAGGGACATAATCGAAAAATTTATATTTCAAATAAAGAGGTGGGAGAGCATAAGTAGTACACAATAGCAATACTGTATTATATGTTTGCGCCGGGACAGGTTATAAGTTCACGCCCCTAAATGATATTACAGTCCACCTAACTCAATAAGCTTGTTGCTGTCTGCTCCCTCTGTATTCATAGGTTGCTGGTTCAAATGGCAAAAGCAGTGCCGAAGAGAAATCGGCTAAATAACTAACAAACAAAGGCCGCACAACTCAAGCTTGATGGCAGCATCTGAAAGTTAGTAAAACCATCGGGTGGGCGGGATTCTATATAATGTGCGCGAAAATGTTTAAAGTTCAACTAATGTGGATTTATTGCCACCAAACAAGTGAGTGATAAATGGATATCAAGTCTGTATTAAGTGTCAGATTGTTGTTGGTGCAAGTTGATTACAGTTGTTGCACAAGTTATCCACACAAAAGCAAGCGAAGGTTCATAAGTCCGACTCGAATGATTTTCACGTTCTGGACGGTTACTGAAGGGACTGATGACCCCGTAGTTTGGTCCCTTTATACCCCAAACCAACAAGCAACAGTTATTAACCCACAGCTACTCGTGACTTAATACCTCAAGTCGTTCAGTGGGCTTCTCAAAAGGAAGCGTTCGCGAAAATACTCCGAGATGTTCATGAAACACGTCACGCAGAGTAAATGACAACAAATATCCCACGCAAATAACTACAAAACTAAACCACTTTAAAAAATCAGACCTTCAATAAAATGTTAAATACTATAATAACTTTATAATTATGATAAGAGAGTACTTCTAGCAAAATCGAGCTCTTCCCCACTATGCTTTAACAGCGTGCGGGTTTCTTCACAACGAATTACCCAATAGGGGGACGGGCCTACGAGGACCTTACTCCATTGGTCTTTTTCCTCTGGCCAGTTCTTTGCAAGAAAACCAATCTTGATCACATATGTAAATTCAGAAGACAAGCATGACAAGACATTCATAAGAATAAAGACATCCGTGCCAAAGTGTGTCTGAGTGTACACACCAGACTACAGAAATGTGTAAATGTTGAATGTTGTTGAGTGTGTAATTGTTGTAAATGTTGAATTTGAACACTTAAGACATTGCACTTGGTGTTACTTCATAACCTGTTTTCTGTATTCTTCTACTGTAAATTTTTCATTCGCATTTCATATTTTCTGTAATAATAATAATTCTCAGAGTATACATACTTACGCACCCCGCTGTACATTTGAAGTAACGAGGAGAAGACGGCAAGTGCCATAACCCGATTTCTCAGAAAATTTGCGTAGTGGAAGAGGGGTTAAAATAAGCCAGCAGGTGTCTCGCTTATCCGTAGATATTTTGCTCTTTCTGAGGAAAACGACAGGCAAGGTTTTTGAGATACAACACAATAATTTTAGCTGAAGCCTTGGCAGAATTGGTAGCGTCGCAATTTCACGCTTTTGCGCCCCGTGTTCCAAACCCGACATTTCCTTTTGTATATTTTTTTTATCTATCTGCTCATGTCCCTACAGATAACTACTAGAAAGTGTAAAACAATAAATGAG
The DNA here is from genome assembly GCF_023898315.1 of Schistocerca nitens. Taxonomy (NCBI): domain Eukaryota; kingdom Metazoa; phylum Arthropoda; class Insecta; order Orthoptera; family Acrididae; genus Schistocerca; species Schistocerca nitens. Next base: position 423,528,804 of record NC_064615.1, read on the forward strand.
TAAGAAAACATGTGAAACTGATTGCAGACAAATTCCTGTTGTGTGGCTTACGAATAACGTTGGCGTTGTTAAATACTTATTCCTAAGAAGTGATTTTCAGTCGACCAGCAAGTATTCCTGCTACCAGCAAGGGGGTCTTGTATTCAGCAGTTTTGACTTCCCCTTATGGTTTTCTCTTCTTGAGGGAATTAGCAAGTGAAACATATCATTACCGGATTAGTTCTCAAAGTGAACACAAAGGAATGCACCACACACACATATATTGTATAATGAATGTATGACACCCATTGTGAAGCCCAGTTGTAACCTTACAATTAATATAAAGCCCTTGTATCTCCTAACTTTATAGGAAATATTCTCGTAGTAACCTTCTACAGACGTGGGTAGATAAATGAGAAAAAAAAAATGGTAACGATAGTCGGGTTGCAAACACTGAGTGCTAAAGTGGTAAGCTGCGACGCTACCAGACGTACCAATGCACTTGGAAAAGCGAACCTAAACTACATCGGAAACCTTGACTGTCGTTTTCTCAGAAACGGCCGAGTTACTGTAGATAATCTGAGACAGGTACTCGCTTATTCTGACCCCTCTTCACTGAGAGAAGTAATGGGACTGAGAGGTTTATGGCACTTACCGTGTTCTCATTGTAAGTAGGACAATACATCATACTGCACAGGGTGGCGATTCATTATAATATTGCCACAACAAATTTATCTCGCAAGCGGCTAGTTCGTCAACTCAGGACTTCATTGGAACGACTTTGCATCGATTATCACAAATTTTCAACCGTGTCACTTACTGCTACTAAATATGGTACACCCTAAAGAAATTAATCGCATCGGGCCCAAACCCACTAGTGTCATCTCAGCAGACAACATCTACATCCACATCTACATGTACATGGTTACTCTGCAATTCACACTTAAGTGTCTGGCAGAGGTTTCATCGAACCATTTTCATACTACTTCTCTACCATTCCACTCTCGAATGGCGCGTGGTAAAAAGGAACACCTAAATATTTCCATTATTGCTCTGATTTGTCTTATTTTATTGTGATGATCATCTCTCCCTACGTATGTGGGTGTCAACAAAATATTTTCGCATTCGGAAGATAAAGTTGGTGATTGAAATTTCGTAAATAGATGTCGCCGCAAAGAAGACCGCCTTTGTTTCAGTGACTGCCACACCAACTTGCGTATCATATCAGAGACACTCTCACCACTGTTGCGCGATAGCACGAAACGAGCTGCCCTTCCTTGCACTTTTTCGATGTCCTCCGTCAGTCCTACCTGGTAAGGATGCCACACCGCGTAGCAATATTCCAGCAGAGGACGGACAAGTGCAATGACTTTAGGAAGGCATTTTAACCATCCCGGAATGCCATTTACTGGACAAAATACGAACTCATCGAGTATCGGACCAGGTTTGCGACTGGCTTCAAGGATTTCTCGTAGACAGGAGTCACTCTTATCAAAACAAAACGACTAATTTAAAGGTAATTTTCCGGAGTACCCGAAGGAAGTGTGGTATTACAGTTACTGTTTGTAGTGTATATGAATGACCTAGTAGACAACGTTGGAAGCTTTTTAAAATTGTTCACGGGTGATGTGGTTGTCTATAAGAAGGTGGGAACGCTAGAAGGCAGTAATCACTGGCACAATCTGCAGAGGATTGGTGAATGGTGGAATCTCTGTCAGTGGACATAGAACGTAAATAAATGTAACGCATTGCGAATACATAGGAAAAGAAAGCCACTACTGCACAACAACACTGCTGATAAGAAAATGCTGGAAACAGGATATGTCATAAAATACCTAGGACTAACTATCCAGAGGGACCTCACGTGGTATGACCATATAAAAGAAACTGCTGGAAAAGCCGATGCCATAGTGATTCACAGGAAGAATCTTAAGGAAATGTAACTCATATACGAAGAAAGTTACTTATAAGGCACAAATTCTTTAGTACTGTTGATCAGTGTGGGAACCTTACCAGATAGGACAGATATAAGACATAGAGAAGATCCAACGAAGAGTGGCGCGTTTCGTCAGTAGATCGTTTAGTACGAGCGAGAGCGTGAGGGAGGTACTCAACAGTTTCCAGTGGCTGACGTTACAAGGGAGGCGTCTTGCTTCATTAGAGGTTTACTATTGAAATTTTGATAGCGCACTCTCAGGGAGACAACATATTACTTCCTCCGACGTACATCTCGCGTAATGACAATGCTGAGAAAAATCGAGAAATTATAATCAATACAGAGGCTTACTGACAACCATTCTTCCCAAGGCCCATTAACGAGTGGAACGGGGTAGATGGGATCAGTTAATTGAACCAGAGGTCCACTCCGCCACACACCATTACGTGATGCACGGAGTACGGTGTAGGTAGATGACTCTTCGAAGCAAAGAACTTGTGGAAGTTCCGTTTGTTCCCGAGCTGCTTGTCCGCTACGCCGCCGCGCCCAAGTCCGGACAGGGCGCCGGTCAGCCGCCTGGCAGGGGGTCGCGGCGCTCCTCAAGTTGTGCGCGGCGTGGCGGCTGAGGCAGAGGCGCCCTGGGGACGCCCTCCGTATTAAAGTTTGTTGGGGCGTGGCGGCCCGCCAGACGCCGACAACTTACTTGGGGCGGGCTCTGGCGGTGCGAGCTTTAAGCTCATTACGCCCAGCTTAGCGGCACCTAACTAGATCCCTTAATTACTGGGCGGCCGTCTCCGCGCCTCCTCCGTATGATGCAATTAAATATTAACGCGCGCCAAGGCAGCCGGCGCTGTCTTTTGTTGCCTCCTCTGCGCGCGCACACGTGCCACTGCGAGCCCGCTGGCGGGAGGGCGGTAGCGCTATTGTCTGCCTACGCTGTGGTGGACCCTGCGTTGCACGGTAAGCTCTATCTACAGGCTGACATTAAAGCCGGGGCCAGTCTTAATACGTACTCGTAGGTGAAGTGTTGGACTGCTTGGCTGAAAACCATCTGACACTGTGGTTGTAACTGTATGTCAGCTTCGAATCGGCTGATTCTACGGGGGCTGTTCGGGAAGTGAGGTCCGACAGATCGCGCAATGGAAATCACAGTGAAAATCCGATAAGCTTTACGTAGATGTGTCAGACATTGTCACTAGTACGCTCGTCGATTGCGTCACGTAGGTCTTTTCAGTTCTGAGCGCACAATATGAGCGCAAGCATGCTTAGAAAGCAGTGTCTCCTGTCAAGTATGAGTGCCTGTGAGATATTTCGCATAATTTCATCCAACCCTACATAACGTACTTGTCATGCATTTCCTTCTTCATGACAATTTTCCGTCGCGCATTTCAGGAGCAAAGAGGATTGTTTGACTGATTTCGTGCAAGAGATCTAACAGCGAGGTCACCGATCTCAATGGATTAGGGAAGGAATACGAGGTTAGCAGTAGAAGAATACAGAGAAAAGAGGAAAGAAGCGGATAAGAAAAGGCAGCGTGAAAGGAGAAAGATAGAGCAGCTGGACGAAATGGGAGACAATAAAGAGCTCAGAAGTTTCTACAAAAGAACAAGAGATTTGAACAAAGGTTTCCAACCGCGAGCAGTTTTCTATAAGGATAAGGACGGAAATGTAATTGGTGATAAACGCAAAGGCCTAGAAAAGTGGCAAAAGCATTTTACCGAACTGCTCGACGGGAAAGAAGGGGATAAAGAAGAAGGAACTGTGATTGAGAATGAAAGGGAACAGGACACAGAATTGGAATTAGAGTTATATGTAGAGGATCGGGAAGAGGAGGTAGTACCAGAGCTAGAGGAACTGGAGAATGCTATCAAGAGCCTAAAAAATAATAAAGCAGCATGAGAAGGCGGCATAGCTGTCGAATTATTAAAATATGGGGGAAAGAAAATGGGGGAGGCAGTCCATGAATTGATAAAGGAAATATGGCTAAAGGAGGCAATGGCTAAGGAGTGGAAAATGGGTATTATCTGCCCGTTACATAAAAAAGGCGACAAGTCAGAATGTAGCAATTACCGTGGAATCACTCTATTGAACATAACATATAAGGTATTTTGTAAAATCTTAGCCTCCAGACTTGAAGGGATTATAGGAGCGATATTGGGGGACAATCAGGCTGGATTTAGGAGGAACAGATCCACGATAGATCAGATATTTGTACAAAGACAAGTGCAAGAGAAGTTTTATGACTATGGTAAGCAACTACATCAGTTGTACATTGAATTTAAGCAAGAGTACGACAGCCTACACAGGAAGAAAATTATACAGATCATGAAAGAATTTTGAATCCTACTACAACTGGTTATTTTAACAGAAATGACAATGAAAGCAATAGCGTATAAAGTAAGAATTGAGCAAGAAGAGTCTGGTGAATTACAAGTATGAAGGGGGCTACGACCGGGAGATGTGATCTCTACAATACTATTTAATTTAGTTTTAGAAAAGGTGATGCTCGATAAACCCAGGGGGAACAATACTTAATCGGCAAGTTCAAGTGGTAGCATTATGCGGATGACGTAGAATTAATAGCAAGGAATGCAAGGGCACTAAAGGGGAGCTAAGAGGCGTTAGAGGAAGCAGCAAGAGAAGTAGTTTTAGAAGTAAACATAAACAAAACGAAGTATATGATGATTGGGGAGCCCAATATAAATTTACAAAAGAGTTCAATAGTAATGAATGGGAAAGAATATGAAAGCATGAAAACATATAAATATTTAGGTTCTGTAATAACGGAGGACAATAAAGCAGTAGTAGAAATTCAAGAAAGGATAGCGAGTGGAAATCGTTGTTATTTTTCCTTGCAGAATGTATTTGATTCCAGGAATGTCAGTAGGAATACAAAAATCAAAATGTACACGACCATATTAAGATCTATAGTAATATATGGATCAGAAGGTTATTGAGATGGGAAAGAAAGCTACTGAGAAGGATTTTTGAAGCAGTGAATGAGGAAGATGGCTAGAGAGTAAAGACAAATGTAGAATTACAAACACTTTTTGGACAGATGGTTATTGTTGTTAGAATTAAGCAGGGAAGAACAAAAATGGGTCAAATGGCTCTGAGCACTATGGGACTTAACATCTATGGTCATCAGTCCCCTAGAACTTAGAACTACTTAAACCTAACTAACCTAAGGACATCACACAACACCCAGTCATCACGAGGCAGGGAAAATCCCTGACCCCGCCGGGAATCGAACCCGGGAACCCGGGCGCGGGAAGCGAGAAGAACAAAAAGGGCAGGACATGTACAGAGAATGTCAGAAACTTGGAGTGTCAAGAAAGTTTCCATGGGATAAACTGATTAGAAAAGGAGAAGAGGTAGACCCAAGAAAAGGTGGCTGGACGATATGGAAGAAGATATAAAGGTGATGGGAATAAAAAATTGGAGACGGAAGGCGATGGACAAAGAAGAATAGAGGCAGGTGATACAGGAGGCTAAGGTTCCTCAAGGACTGCAGAGCCAACCAGAAACGAACAAAAACAAGGGAAGGAAGTCGCCATGCCCTTTCAAAGGAGCCATCCCGGCATTTACCTGAAGCGTTTTAGGGAAATCACGGAAAACCTTAATCAGCATAGCCGGAAGCGAGATTGAACCGTCATCCTCCCGAATACGAGTTCAGTGTGCTAACCACTGCGCCATCTCACTCGCTAAAGAGGACTTGACTCCCTCTGATTCACATCTCTGCTCACATAAATCGCTGGCTGTGAAGACAACTTTTGGCGTAGATAACAAGCTGCGGATAAGCGTAGAGAAGTGGTAGAAAGCACAGGTGTCTGCCTTCTATGACGAGGACATTGTAAAGTCGGTACAATGCTACGACAAATCTCTCTGTCGGACCGGCGACTATGTAGAGAAGTAGCTGGAATTATAGCTAACTGCTGCAAGCAAAACATTTTTGATTTTACGACCGATTGGTGCTTGCTTGCCGAATAAATCAAGAGGAACTAGGATTCTCTGTCTCATTGTCCATAAATATAACAAAAATCTGTATGTATGTTACGCATCTGCTGCTGAACCACAGGACCGACGTCAACGAAACTTGGTACCTTTCTGTCAGACTACCTTTCTGTCAGACAACAATCGCTGTGGGATTAAGAACCTCCTCCTTATCATAGTTAAGGGGATATGACGTCATAAACGCTGAAATGCGTAAGAAACTGCCGCATCATACATGACGTATAAATTTATTACCTTTTTGCTACCAACTCTACTCGCAGCATACTTCACAGACAGTATCCACATATGCCGCTAAATGTACGTACACAAGTACGGCATTGTAGGACGCATAGTACAAAGCATATGGCGTTATAAATACCAAGAAGCGTGAGAAAATGCTGCATCATGCGTGAAGTTCTAATTCATTTGTTCTTTCCTGCTAAGACACTCCTACAGTCGAGTCAAATTACGGAAAACCCTGACAACTGGCAATGCAGCTGCGCCCAAGTTAGAGAAACTGTCGGGGATCATTTTGCACCGAGTCTAATTCAGGAGCTCATGTAAGGTTCAGTTCGTAATATAAAACTGGCAAAATGTGTACCCAAGCAGTGCCATGTTTGTCAGATTGTCAGGCTATATTTTTGGGAGTAGTTTCACAAAAATAATTGCGTGCTGCCAATCCGTTTATGAAAGGCCATAAACAGTTGTGACAGAAAAGGTAACTTATCTACGTAAAAATATTTATTATTTCTAAAGGAAAATTTTATACTATGACATTGAAGAGATAAATTATTTGTAGATCAAAATTGTGTCACCCACGTGTTTTGGGATGAATGTGGACACTATTTTCCGGGATTACTGTGAAAAATTCCGTCCAAATGCCCCGGTGGCCCCTCGGTACGTCATTGGATGAGATGTGAAGGTGGTGGGGAGGGTGCTGGTGCACCGCCCTTCCGGCCGTTGTAAGTTTTGGTGCTCTGGAGACACTGCTACCATTAGGAGAGCCAGCCATGAGAAAACTATTCCACCTGTTGAGGAAGATTTATGAGAGAGACGAAATGCACCCAGACCCCAAAAACAATTTAATAATTCCAATTATAAAGAAAGCAGTAGCTGGCAGGTATGAATATTACAGAACTATCAGTTTAAAAGTCACTGTTGCAAAATACTGACAGGAATAATTTACAGAAGTACCGAGGAACTGGCAGCAGCCGATCTTGGAGAAGATCAATTTAGTTTCCAGAGAAATGCAGGAACAGGCGGGCCACTCCAAACCTTATTACGTCACTTAAGATATAGGGTAAAGAAAAGGAAGCCCATGTTTCTAGCGTTTGTTAACTTAGAGGAAGCTTTTAACAATGACAGCTGGAATACTCCCTTTGAAATTCTGTAGCTAGGACCGGTAAAATACAGGAGGCGAAAATTTATTTACAAGACGGAAATTTTAAATAGTTGAAGTGCATGAAAGAGAAGCACTGGTTGAGAAGGGGATGAGACAGGCTCGTAGCCTATCCTGTTGTTAATCAGTCTATACAGTGAGCAAGCAGTAAAGGAAACCAAACAAAACAAAATTGGAGAAGTAATTAAAGTTCAATGAGAAGAAGGAACGACTTTCAAGCTCACCGATGACAGTATAGTTTTGTTAGGGACAGAAAATTTCGTGAAATGGACAGTGTTCAAATGGTTCAAATGGCTCTGAGCATTATTCGACTTAACTTCTGAGGTCATCAGTCGCCTAGAACTTAGAACTAATTAAACCTAACTAACCTAAGGACATCACACACATCCACGCCCGAGGCATGATTCGAACCTGCGACCGTAGCGGTCGCTCCGTTCCAGACTGTAGCACCTAGAACCGCACGGCCACTCCGGCCTGCAATGGACAGTGTCTGCAATGAGAAAATAAGAAGAAAAATAAACAAAAGCAAACCAAGAATAATGAAATGTTGTCTGTTTAAACCAGAAGATGCTGAGGGAATTATTTTAAGAAATTAAGTACTAAAAGTAGTACACGAGTTTTGCTATTTCGGCAGTAATATAACTGATGGCGGATGAACTAGAGAAAATATAAAATGCAGACTGGCGACGACAAGGAAAGAATTTCTGAAGAAGAGAAATTTGTTAACATCGAATTTAGATGTAAGTGTTAGGAAGCCTATCCTGAAGGAATGTGTCTGGAGTTGCAGCGTTGTATGGAAGTGGAATGTGGTTGACAGACAGCTCAGACAAGAAGGGGATAGAAGATTTTGGAATGTGGGGCTGCACAAGTATGCTGGAGACTGGAAGGGTAGAGCATATAATTGATAAGGAGGTGATGAACAGAATAATGGAAAAAAGAAATGTGTAGCACAGCTTGACTAAAAGAACAGATCGGTTGATAGGACACATTCTTAGATATCAAGGGATCACTAATTTCTTACTGTAAGGAACTGTGGGGTGAGCAAGAAATAAATACGTTCAGGAGGGTTTCAATAGTCAATAAGAGATGAAGAGGCTCGATCAGGATAGAGTGAAATGCTGAGCTCCATCAAACAAGCCATCAGATTGCAGACACCACGACCAGTACCACAACAACAAGAACCAAAAATATCAAGCATATTTTAAGGTTGGCCTGGGGTATTAGTGGCTGACTATAAAACATTGCCATGTCTTCAGCATGACAGTAATAACAGAAGCCATCCGAAACTTCACGAACGTAACATTTGTTAATATGCTGTGTACAACAGTAATCAGTCGTTTTAAAATGGTTCAAATGGCTCTGAGCACTATGGTACTTAACATCTGAGGTCATCAGTCCCCTAGACTTAGAACTACTTTAACCTAACTAACCTAAGGACATCACACACATCCATGCACGAGGAAGGATTCGAACCTGCGACCGTAGCAGCAGCGCGGTTCCTGACTGATGCGCCTAGAACCGCTCGGCCACAACGGCCGTGAATCAGTCGTTTTTTGAGGACAGTTTGATGTAGTCTGTTCACTGCCGTCAACTTTTTAGGAAAGTAGACTAATTATAGACAGGTGTTATTTTATTTGTGTGTAGTGAACTTTAACAATTGATGACACAGGAACGTACCTCGGGAGAGTACTTAAACGCTGAGGGTGATTAGAACGGAGACAGTGTTACCAAGCAAGATATTTCAAATTGGCATGAATACAAGCATGAATAACCAAACAACAGTAATTCAGCACAAGCGCACACTTATATACGAGTAACGCTGCACGGATTCTGCATATTTGAAATGATTTCACAGCCGTTTTCTCATTCAGAAATACCTCGTTCAGAGGTATTTCTGTTCAGGTTGGTCAGAATCCCACAGCTGTGATGTGACTATGGAAAAGATGGTTTCCGAGATCGGTCTTATAAATACGAGGGCGAGTCAAATGAAAACCTTAAATTTGCAATAACAAATCGAAATTTCGCGCCGTTGTCCTGTAAGCTGAGAAACGTGTTACAAACAGCGTGCAGAATGGCCTGTAGGTGGCAGCATAGTGCAGTTACAGAGATACCGTCGCAGTATCAGTATAAAGATGGCCGACCCACTTGCGATTTGCACCAGGGAAGAACTGCGTTCTGTTTTTCGGTTTTTACGTAGTGGAGGTGTGAAACCTATTGAAATTCATCGACGAATGAAGGTTCAGTACGGCGATGCATGTTTGTCACATCAGCAAATCTGCGAATGGGGTAGGAAGTTCGCAAATGGTGTGACTTCAGTGGAAGCTCGTCCAGGTCAGGCACAACGAGAACATTGCCGCAGTTGAAGCCATAGTGAAGGAAAACCGCCGAGTGACAATGAATGACATTTCAGCATATTTACAGATTAGTCATGGGTCAGCACACCACATTGTGCATGATGTGCTCCAGTTTCACAAAGTGTCTGCAAGATGGATGCCACTGCAGCTGACTCCTGAAATGAGAGAACGACGTGTTGATGCTTGTGAAGAACTTCTTCGGCGCTTTGAACGAGAAGGTGATGGCTTCCTTGCAAGAATCGTTACTGGGGACGAAACCTGGGATCACTTCCACCAACAGGAAACGAAGAGAGCGAGCAAGGAATAGCGCTATTCCTCACCAACATAACCAAAGAAGTTTCGGACAGAACCATCAACAGGGAAGGTTATGCTGACTCTCTTTTGGGACGAAAAAGGCGTCATTTTGTAGCATTACATGCCTAGAGGGACCACTGTCACCAGTGCATCATACAAAGATCTCCTAAAAAAATCATGTGCGGCCTGCAATCAAATCAAAGCGACGTAGATTGCTGTCAGCAGGTATCCTTTTCCAACGTGACGATGCAAGGCGCCACACTGCCAGTACAACAGTTGCAACAATCACAGACCTGTATTTTGCACGTATTCCGCATCCACCATACTCAACGGACCTTGCCCCAAATGATTTACATATGTTTGGACCACTCAAAGACGCAGTGGGAGTTAAGACGTTCCATTCTGATGATGAGGTACGCCACGCGGTGCATGGGTGGTTGCGCGGACTACCAAAAGAATTTTTTTCTAAAGGAATTTATGCTCTTTGTAAGCGCTGGAGGATTTGCATTGAGCGTTGGGGAGATTATGTTGAAAAGTGATACAGCTTTATACGACTTCTGCACAATAAATAATATTTAAAAAAATATTTAAGGTTTTCATTTGACTCCCTCTCGTATTTTCTAAAACTAAGAGGAAAATGTTTTCTACTTATTGATCTGGTTTACAATGTTTCATACAACCCCCTGTACCCATGACCGCTATGAGTTCCATAAACAATGACATCCAACAAATGACTGGAGAACTTATAAAATGGTGTAGATCTCTTTGGTCAACAGCCATCACCCGCCACATGTGTCTTCTATTATTGCTTTTTATCGATACTGAAATTATTTTCGTTTTAAATATAAGCATTTAATGGACAATAGGGTTTAAAATCATTTTGAGGTAATCAATTCATGCTGTCATTTGTACAAGGACTTAATTTATTCCCTTCTTCTTTTTCTGGCCTTATCCCGGGTCTTCACAGGGCCGGCATTTTTAGCTAGATTCAATCATGTGGCAATATGTCTTTGTTGTCGCTATCCCACCCACTAGGACGGTTCCTGCAACCTACGTCCTCAATTATTATCTGTATATATTTCCATCTCTATCTTCTTCGGCAATTTTTACCCTCTACAGCCCCTTCTAGCAACATGTAAATTACATCCTGATGTCGTTACACATGTCCTAATATCGTCTCCCTCCATACTGTCGGTGTTCTCCATGTATTCCTTTCAAAAATGGTTCAAATGGCTCTGAGCACTATGGGACTTAACATCTGTGGTCATCAGTCCCCAAGAACTTAGAACTACTTAAACCTAACTGACCTAAGGACATCACACACATCCATGCCCGAGGCAGGATTCGAACCTGCGACCGTAGCGGTCACGCGGTTCCAGACTGAAGCGCCTGGAACCGCACGGCCACACCGGACGGCTGTATTCCTTTCCTCCCCGAGTCTCCGGTGAATCTCCTCATTTCTTCCTTTATCAGTCAACCTAATTTTCGACATTCTTCTGTAACACCGCATCTCAAATGCTTTTTTGATTCTCCTCTCTTCCGGTTTCCTGCATTCATTGTTTCACTACAACATTGTGTTGTGATCCAAACGTACATTCTCAGAAATCTCCTCCTCAGTTACGGTCTAAATTTGATACTGGTAGAATTCTGTATTGTTATAATATGTGAGAGTGAGAAAATATTTTCGGAATGTTCGTCCATCGTGTACCTGGGATGAGATAGTAGTCCCAGCCCAGTACTCACAAAGCCGGAAGTAGGAAACGGCCTGAAAACCACATCTATGCTGTCCAATACACCAACTCTAACCGTTAATCAGTAGTGCGCAAATTGCGAGTGGCTGTCCTTATGGGATAAAGGCACACTGAATGTTGTGGTGAATTTTGCGGTATGCTACGCACTGCATCAACAAAATTCTTTCTCCGGAGACGGTTTGCGGGCTGAGGGATAAATGACAGTCATGTCGTATAGATTGTAGGCCGCTGCATTCCTATTCAGAAAATTATAGCTCCATGTTCACGAAATAAAGATAATGGATGCAAGCTGTTGAAAGAAATAGTACTAGCGCAGCAATTACATATGAATATATTGATTTTCATACTCTTTGCTGTTCTTCTTGGCCAGAGATGTGAGGAATTAGAGACCTGAAGGTGATTGCCCAATGTCTTCAGTTTTTGCTATCCTCTCCTGCAAACGAAATTTTCCAGGGGTACGGTAAATTTACTTACGCTACCGTAAATATTCTCATGTGACATTAACACTTCGTGAGTTACCAGGACGGTTAGGTATGTTTCTCCACTCTCTGGTGTACTTTCCAGCACACAATCTGCATATAAGGTATAAACCTTTCTGTTACCGTCCTCACACACACACACACTTACAAACACACACACACATACCTTCACAAACAAACACGTGCACTTCACGGTTTTGTGTGTGTGTGTATGTGTGTGTGTTTGTGTGTGTGTGTGTGTGTTTGGGTGGGCGGGTGCGTGGGTAGGTGAGTGTATATGTGGAAGGATAATAACAGCTATACATATACCGATGGCTATTAACGTTGTACATAATTACGAAGCGACGAAAGGTGACAACATGAATAGTTCTCTTGCAAAACTGGTGCCCTTTTTGCTCAGAACTTACAATATTTATCATTATTCAAAAACCGTAATTACACCTGAAGCTACTTCATCCGTTCCATTACTGCATGTATTGAGTATACAAGGAATCCAAGAAATGTTGCGACAAACTTCGAAAGCCCCTGATTTTGTCCATTACATTTACGCAGAGTTTTACACGTGATGAACGTTACACACACAGTTCATAGTATACATCTAGAATAACAAATGGACAATAAGATAACTTAAAGTCGGGAAAACAAAGCAGATCCTCACACATCGAAAGGACTACTTAAAAATAGCATGGTACAAAGAAAAAATACTTGAAAATGGGAATCATTTCCCAAAACGCATTGCGTAAAATATTAATAAAATAAAAGTTATATGCAAACAAACGCTTCGATAGGTTGCAGAGACTGTCTTGAGGAACAAGCCGTGGATAGCAATCTGTGTCCGAAATCTCCAGTGGTTTTCTCTACAGAACACTGTACTGCTTATGGAAACATGTGTCCGAAACCCACATCCAAGTCGTCAACAGAGCACCGTGTTCATTGGCTCAAATGGTTCAAATGGCTCTGAGCACTATGCTACTTAACTTCTGAGGTCATCAGTCGCCTAGAACTTAGAACTAATTAAACCTAACTAACCTAAGGACATCACACAAATCCAAGCCCGAGGCAGGATTCGAACCTGCTACCGTAGCGGTCGCTCGGCTCCAGACTGTAGTGCCTAGAACCGCACGGCCACTTCGGCCGGCTGTTCATTGGAGACAAGCGCATCTACACTGCAGGTAGCTCCATCCTCTGTACTGGCGATTGTAGAAATCAGTCGCGATCACAGAATAATAAACATCTTTGTGAGATATTCCGCCTATGGTACGTCACTGCACAAAGTCAAGTTTCCTGCCGAAGGGGCGGCCTTTCCTCGTGATACGAATTTTTAATCAATAATTCTGGTCTAATATATATTCTGTTGTGTCCTGACAGTTTGCCGCTATCAAGTCCTGTGGGTTGCTAAGGTATACTGTCACTCTCCCCTCCCAAATATGGAACAGACTACTACTCGCTGTTATTTACATGTAGTGTACCTGCGCTAAAATGATTATCGGCATTTACGCTGTGATGAAATTTCATTGTGGGTGAATCAAGTACGACATCAGGTCCTTACTAGACGGCATTCAACGACGTTGTTATCTGTCTACGCATTGAAGTGCTGCTTAACGCACAAATAATTCCATTGCAAAGTATAAAGGGAAAAGCTGGAAGCAGATAAGCTCGGAAATTCAGGCTGTCATACGATTTTAATCACATTTAAGCCTCTACATGAGAAAAGTGGCGACTGGCATCCGCGCTTTCCAGTCTCAATTAAATTCCTGCCGCCTTAGTGAGAGCTGTGCTCAGGATCTCGGTGCGAAAACCGATGTGTTGTTAATATTAATTACAGGAGGACAGGTGAAGCTATTAATCACGCTTAAAACGTCAAATTTAATCCCTTTTTTGTTCTACTTTTTATTATTAACGCTGACGAAGCCGAGAAGAAAAACAAAACGCATTTCGCCATTTCCCCCTTTATTTGCGAATTGTAAAGTGCAGAGAGAGCCGTGAACACATCTGTTCTTTTACCGGCTTCTGCAGAGAAGACGAGAAAATATGGTACCCTAGATGAAATGTAGTTACAAACATATTCTGAAACACAAATGTGAATAGTTATGCAACTCTTTGTGTCTATATTTAAGCACATTTTCGGGTAGTACTCGTATATTTTAGATCGTTACCAAACTTCATTCTGCTTTGGAACAATTTAAATTATATTCGTATAACGATAAATTTAAAACGGTAACTGGCGTATAGGATGTTAGAATATTATTCTTAAATTCAAGTGGCATGAAAGAGGGGTCATCACTAGTTCCAGTAAATAACATATTAAATAACTCTAAAAAAAATTTGTATAATTGTAATTTCAGTTGGTGTGAAAGAATTTAGTGTTGCAGGATTCGAAGCATTTTACCCCATGAGGATAGAAAATTATCTTCAATTCGTTTACAACACAAAATTCACGGGCAATTTATTCCATCTGAAAGTGGTGTAAACTTATGATAGATGCGTGCTTACTGCACGACTCTCTACGCAGCAAAGACAGAAGTACTCGCTGACCGTGGAACATCAAGTTCTTCAGAGGAAATTGTTCTCCACCCTCCTTCCAGTCACGTCTTTAATTTCTATTTAAATATATATATTTCCGTTTTACAGAGGTATCAAATTTTCGTTAAAGTTCCAATGCATCTGTCCCCACACGACATTAACGACAGCTGTCATAAAGTACATGTATGTCTGTTGATCTGTCTATAGGAAGAACCCAACGTATCTCACATACAGGGAAACTAAATCTGTCATTACACTTCACCGTTAATAGGTAGCCTGTTCATTGTTGACTGGTTACAGATGACAGCAAACTGAAAAACGAAATAAACCAATTTAAAATTTTTAATTAACTTTTTCCATTGTTTAGTTGAATTGACATATCTGATCTTCGAGAAGCTTTATGGTACAGGATAGACGAGCAATTAACTATGTTGACATAATTACAGTGGTAAACGATGGAGGAATGGGGATTAACGACGAAGAACCACCTCAGCTTAGATAAGAATGAGAAGGACATTAGCAATGTCCATTCTTAAGGAACCATGTTGGTAGTCTATTGAAACTTGTATGTACTCGGTAGCAGCGATGGTGAGGCATGATAAAATCTTTGACCAGAGTTCCTTGCCTGCGCTTGACTGTGCGAGAGTGCAGTTCAGTTGCAGTTCAGTAGCGAGAGAGTGCAGTTGCGGTCTAATTGTGAGAGAGTTCAGTAGCATGTAGGGAGTTAGCTATTGTGTGAGGAGTCGGCGGGCGTCGACATGGCACTCTGGTCAAGATTCACGACAAGGTATATTTTTTAATAAGGTAATGAAGCAGCATTGCGCACATTTGATAATGTAATATAAATTAACTGTAACTAATTTGTTCAAGAATCGCCCGAAAATAATTTTTGTTTTCAAACCAAGCACTTTAACAAAACAAACATTTTATTGAAAGAATATTTGCCTTCCATTTCCTTTAAAGAAAAATTTACTTAAGTTCAAACAATGTTTGCGATGCATTTCCTCCAAGCTATGGCGAAAATAAGAGCAGATGCAGTTTTACTGAGGTAAGAGTTTGAGTTTAATTATTGAACAGGGCCTAAAGATCGACATTTTCGGTCTATTTGCATTTTTATTGTGACTGAAATTTCATTATCATTGAATTGAGTTTCATTTTTGTGAGGAACTTATACTTGGGTCAGATTGCTATTTTATTTTCATTTAATTGTCATTGTCTTTAAATTTAATTGCTGTGAGGTTACACTAGGTTCTATTTGTATTCTCATTTTAAATATTGACTTTAGAAAATAATTGCGGGGAGGTTACACTTAGCACAACATTTAAAATATTGACCTTTTTAGAAACTTTTGTGGGGAGGTTACACTTAGCGACCCTGCCAGGATCGTATTTCGTTGAGAATCTTCTGAAACGAAGCCAGATATCTGCTCTTATTTGTTTAAATATAATTAGCATTTGGCGCAACGCTTTTACTAATTTGTGAATTTCTTTCCTCAGATCATCGACAATTCTTTGCTCTGTTGTATTTTTGTTTGTTGCTTTTTGCATTGTGCTTATTTCTCTTGTGAATAATTTTGACTATTGTAAAAATGCCGCGAAAGACTGTGAATAGTGTATCGCGAGGTATTATGAACGAAATAACCGACTTAAACAACGTCACCGATAGTACTTGTGACACGCAGTGTAATGATGACAATCCTGCGTTCACTGACAATCAGTGCGTTCCAATCACCAATAATGATGTAGATCTTAATGATGAACAAACGAACTCAATTGTGTCCTCTGTTAATATGACGACAATTGATGACGTGGGGCGCCCTATTGTAATGAGCGCTGCCCAGCTTAACACACCTGGTTTGAAAAATTCAAGTGACGAACAGACAAATTTGTCTAATGAAAATGAACAGTGTACTGAAAGTACGACGGACTTATTTAATTCCGAAATAGTGACTGACAATGAACATTTGAGTGACAAATCTTTTTGTAAATCTCAGAATAACCAAATGGTTACAGAAAGCGAAACAATTCCAGATCCACCATTAAATAGCACAGAGAATAGAAATGCTCATTCTGTATCGGATCCAATAATGGCATTGTTGCTACAAATGAGTAAACAACTTAAGGAAAATAGCGAAGATAACAAACAATTTAAAGAGAATTTCAGACAACAGAGTGAAGATTTCAGACAACTTAGAGAACAGAACAAACAAGATAACGATAATCTCAAACGACACTTTAATGAAAAATTAGACAACAATGATGTAAATCTCAAACAACTTAGTGAACAGGTCAAACAACAGAATCAAAAACTAGACAATAATAATGAGGATCTCAAACAACTTAGTGAACAGAACAAACAGCTTAATGAAAAATTAGACAACAATTCCAGACAGCTTAGCGAGCAGATTACAGCCGTTGCCGCGCAGTGTCATGACACTAAGGAACAGTTACGCGAGGAAATTGAGGCTTGTTCAAAGAAAAGTAGCGAAGAAATTAGATCTGTTGCT
The DNA here is from genome assembly GCF_023898315.1 of Schistocerca nitens. NCBI lineage: Eukaryota > Metazoa > Arthropoda > Insecta > Orthoptera > Acrididae > Schistocerca > Schistocerca nitens. The sequence continues at coordinate 423,546,018 of NC_064615.1, forward strand.
CAGGAATTAAGTGATATGCAAACAGCAGCAACAGAATCACTCAGAGACGAAATCAGTACAGTCGGTAAACAATGCTCTGAAAAAGCTACACAATTACGCGACGAGTTTAAAGCAATGACAGCAGAACTTTCGCGCACAATGGATGAAAAGATTGACGCGAAATTCGACCAACAGAACTCTCAAATTAACGAACGTTTTAATCTTCACATACAAAACAGTGATACGCGTTTCCGCAAATTTATTCAGGATCAAAATAAAGTAAAACGTCAAGTCATGGAAACAATCACTGCACAGAGACAGGAAGACAAACGTAAATTATTCGCGAAACGTAGACAACAATATCGCTACAGTGTCCGACGAAATTAATTCCATCAAACAGTCGAACACAGAATTACGTGACGAAATTTCCGATCTTCAATCGAAAACAGACACATACACAACAGATTTTCAAACAGTGACCGACAGACTCGAACAATTAGAACTAACACAGGATTCCGATGTCGTCAAAGCTGACGTTAAAAAACTGAACGAAACTACACGTAAGTTGCAAAAACAGATTAATGCCTCTGATTCTAAAACCGATGATCAGGTAAAAATACTGACTGAAAAATGTGATGAATTGGCCAGTCGTATTGACGTTATTGAAAGTAATAATGACAGCATATCAGACGATACTTCACCGGTTTCATTTAATCAAACACGTGAATTTCAAAATCTACAGCAGACAATTAATGAGATCGATTCGTCTAATAACACGTTGCGTAGAAAATTGTCAAGTTTACAACAAGAAGTAACACAGATGAAAAGTATTTCAGTTAATAATACATCACAGCAGACGCCACTTTGCGAACATTTGTCAGACTCACGGAGTGCGTATAATTTAGGTAATCAACAGAGAGTATACGACTTAGATTCCGAACAGACACAGACAAATAGATTCTCTTACAATCATGAACCTGTTCCAACATACAGAGACGATAATTTTGATTACAAACATTTTCTGTCAGTTAGAAAATTTAAAGTGTTTAAAAATGATAGAACACAGATTCACCCGCTAGATTGGCTACAACAATTTAGCTTTGCTTTTCCACCGACTTGGCCTGTAACACACAAATTTGAATTCATTTGTAGTTTTTTGGAAGGCGAACCGGCAACTCGTATGAGGCCGATCGCGAGACAATGTTATTCGGTGGAAGAGTTTCAGAATGCTTTTCTATCAGAGTATTGGTCGAAGACGACACAGCGCGGAATTAAAGATGAATTAATTAGTTTACCGAATTATGAGAACACAAATTTTCCCAGTGTCACGCAATTTTTTGAGCACATGGTCCAGCAAAATCAGTATTTAAGTGAACCCTATAGTGAATCTGCACTTATTCAATTATGTATTTCTAAATTACCACAATCATTAAGAGTGTCACTTCTAACGGGTCAGCAAAAAGAAAACATTTCGGCATTCAGAGATCTGTTGCAGCTTTTGGAAGTACAGCAATCTGATTATTCCTTTGTAAACAAAAATTTTTCACATAATAATCAAGGTCAACAAACTTACAGTAAATATGATCAACCACGTAATTTCAATAGTAATAGTAACAGACGCTTTAGGAACAACTATCAGAACTTTAATAACAGACAAAATTTTAATTATCGGTATCGTCAAAATTATGAGCAACAGGAAGCACATTTTGGTAACAATAGACGTTTTCCACCACAACAGCATGAAAGTCATCCGGTTAACATACCTAACCAACAATGGAATGCACAAGGTCAACCAGGCTTTAATGTTTCGCCGCGTGCACGTATAGTCCCAGATCCAACAAATAGTAACGCACGGCAGCAAAGGAACAACTACGTACAGAAAACGCAGTATTTGAATTCTTATCGCAATGCACCGTATAGGAATGACTATTACGACAGACGTCAAAACAATGAGCACAATTATCAGCGTACGTTTAATAACAGTAGGTCTTACGAACAGCAAAATGATCAGGAACAACATATTCTCATGAATGAACCCGACAGTAGGTATCATCCAGAACTTAATACGTCTGGAAGAAGTAATAGAACTGTTCAAATAGTAGAAATGCCACAACATCCTCCTGATAATAATAACACGTCAGATAGAATCTGACTAGATACTGTACAGGACGCATCTTCCAGTAATACAAGCAGTACCTTTGACACACAGAATATTGTTCACGAAAATGTAATTACTTTCGACGATATCAGAGACACTCTTTTACAGGAAAGACCAGTTGTTCAGAAAACCATTTCACATCCTATCATCGAAATTAAAATTGGTTCATCGAAATTTTCAGCAGTAATCGATTCCGGATCACCTATGTCAGTAATAAATGAAGAAACTTTTAACGAGTGTAACAAAGAGAATACATATCCTACATTACCTTTAGGCAAAACGAAAGTAAAAGGAGCAGTATCGAGTAACGGAGTAGACGTTAAATTACAGACGCATTTATCATTTTGTATTGCAGGTCACACATTTCACTCAAATTTTTGGATTGTTCCTTTATTGACAACAGACGTTATTTTAGGCACTAATTTTCTGGTACAACACGACGCAGTGGTTGATTTTCAAAATTCCTATTTAATGCTGAAGGATGAAAATGTGCAATTGGCTTTAGAATTTCAGCACTCACTATCTGCGGAAGAACAAACAATTAATCGCACAGAGGTCATTTCCGTAACACGTAACATAGACTGTAATTCCGCATTGTTCACAGACACGTACGTACATAACTATAATAGTCCAGACGAAACTGATTACGACGTAATGCAGATGATTTCCGATAAAGTTAAACAAAGCAGTGCAAATACAGACGACGAACGAAAGCAATTACACAAAATTCTTTTACAGCAAGCTCCAGTTTTCGACAACATTCCTGGTACTATGTCCGGCTTTATGTATGAATTTCAAGTCAAACAGCACGACACATTTAAAGCCAAGCATTATCCCATTCCGTATATTCATAGAGAGCAGGTTAAGAAAGAATTGCAGGATATGCTTGACCAAGGAATTATTGAACCGGCAGTTAGTCCGTACATAAACCCGCTACATATTGTTAAGAAAAAAGATGGGTCACTTCGCCTTGTACTTGATTCACGTCACATTAATGACATTATTATTAATGAAACAGATCGACCACAGACTTTAGAGGAACTGCTACAGAAATTTCATGGTACGGCTATTTATTCTACATTAGATTTGAAATCGGGATTTTGGCAAATTCAACTTCATCCCAATTGCAGAAAATATACAGCTTTTCTCTGTTTTGGTGACTGTTATCAATTTTGCAAATTACCATTCGGGTTAACTATTTCCTCTGCAGCTTTTATTCGCGGTTTGAACACTATACTTCCGACAGAACTTAAAGACAGAATTACGACATACGTAGATGACATTCTTATCGCAGAAGCTAACTGGTGTGAACACAATCTGATTCTTGAACGACTGTTACAAACTTTTCATCCACAAGGGCTCACAGTTAATCTCAGTAAATCGCATTTTGGTAAAACTTCTATAAAATTTCTTGGACACACAATTTCAGCAGAAGGCATTGCGCCTGATCCGGAAAAACTTCAAGCTCTACGTGACATTACTGTTCCTACGACAAAGAAACAATTACGCAGTTTTTTGGGCTTAATTAACTTTTTTCGCAAATTTATTCATCACTCTGCTTTAGACACACCTAGATTATGCCAATTAACAGGTAAAAACACTATTTGGTCATGGGATAAGCAAGCACATTCTGAATTTGTGAACCTGAAACATGCTTTGTTGAATGCTCCACTTTTATCGCACCCAGATCTTACTAGAAATTTTTCCATTGCCACCGACAGCTCTAACACCGCTTTAGGCGTACATATTTTTCAGGAGATTGAAGAAGATGGCTCAACAGTAATTAAAAACATCGCATTTGCAAGCCGCATTTTGTCACCTGCTGAACGAAATTATTCCGTTACAGAACTTGAAACATTATGTGTTGTTTGGGCATTTATGAGATTTCGACACTTTCTTTATGGCAGACATACCACCGTTTACACAGATCACAGAGCTATACAATTTTTACTTTCGGCTAAATTCACACACGATAGGTTACGTAGATGGAAACTTTATTTACAGGAATTTAATTTGTTCACCTTTCCGGCACACAAAATGTTGTAGCAGATGCATTATCTCGTTCTCTCAGCAACAATCAGCAAGACGTCGCAACCAACTTCTGCAAAGCAAATTTCAGCGTCATGTACATTCAGCAAGTTGCATTTGAAAATTTTATTTCATCGTCATTACAGGACATAGCACAAGAGCAAAGTAAAGATAATGTGTGGAAAGAAATTAAACACCTTTGGCAAGATAAGAATAATGTTACGATTAGAAACCAGTACACTGTACGCAATGACATTCTGTTTCGCCGCTCTCATCCAGACAGCAACAATTGGTTATTATGCATTCCTGACGAACTGGTTAACAAATTAATATGGTATACTCATTTAAGCTATGCACATTACGGAGCCAGAAAATGTTTTCTTATACTGAGACAGAACTGTTATTTTACCAACATGGAAAAACGTATACGACGAGTTTTAGCGTCATGTAAAATTTGCTAGAAAGCTAAGTCAGACACCACTTCACACATTCCTCCATTATATCCCATTGTACCTGTTAAATTAAGACATATGGCCGCAGTAGACATTTTTGGTCCAATTCCGAGAACTAACAGAGGTTTTTGCTATATCTTTGTCGCTGTTGAATTCACTTCAAAATTTGTTACTTTCACTCCGTTGCGCAAAGCTACTGCTAAAACTGTTTCGAAAGCGTTTGTAAAACATTTTCTGTTTCATGTAGGGCATGTGATGAGAGTAATTTCCGATAATGGATCACAATTTCGTTCTGCTATATGGACACGCATGTTATGAGCTAGAAACATTTCTCCGATCTATATATCCAAGTACCATGCTTCTTCGAACCCTTGTGAACGATTAATGAAAGAAATTGGTAAACTGTGTAGAATATACTGCCACAAAAGACATATTGATTGGGACACACACACATATTCTCATTCCAAGATGTAATTAATTCCATTCCAAATGAATCCACTATGCTATCTCCGTATGTTATACTGAAAAACGTTGAACCACCAAACAAAATTAAAGAATTAGTAAACTTTCCTACATCTCGTCGATTACGACACCACGAAATAATTGACCTTGCGCTGAACAACATCAAACGTGCCGCAGAGCGCCGGAGAAGACAGCAAAAACAGGGTTGTACGCGCTGAGACTCTCTCATTGGACAGAAGATGTTAGTACGAACACACTATTTATCCAATAAAATAAAAGGTAAGTGCAGTAAATTTGAACTTCTATGCGCAGGTCCATATCGGATTCGCAGCATTCCTCACCCCAATGTTGTACACGTCAAAACTCTGAGAACCAGAAAATCGAAAGAAACCACCATTTATCCAACATAAAACCCTTTATTGAGTGAACATACTTTACGGTTTATCACACTGTAATGCTATTTACTAATTTTTATGATCATTTCTGCAATTATATGCACGTGACTAATTACTAATGACTATCGTATTTCTTCTTGGCAAGTTCCCGGCAAGGTAAGGTTAGCAGGTCGCTCTTCTTGTCGTTACACATCAGACCGTGCATATTTTTCCAGATGAACTTACGCATTTTATGAATAATTATGCAATTCTATGTAGTGACGTATTAATTTTATCAAATTCTCTCTCCATTAAAGTCTTTAATTCTCGCCTCTATTAACTACACTGCATACAAGCTGAACACAACGAACGTCACATTTTGTCTTTTTTATGTACGATTGTTTTCATGTTTTGTTTGTATGCACTGTGAAATAGTTAAGGTATAACACACCATTTGACTCTGACATTTTTTGCCCTATGATATCTCAACATCGTGACTATTTTACATTTTCCTTTTTTTTCTGCTGCATTGTGATATTCTCTGTACATTTTTGCCTTTGAACACTGTCTATGTCTTTGACATATTACGTTTCCTGTCATGTTATGCTGCATGCTTAATTATGTCATCATTAACCAGTCATTATTTAGAGGGTATATGATTTAAATGCAAGACATTACTCTTTGTTCATCAATTTCAGAAAAAGAAATGATGCGTAAAGGAAATAAATTAAACAAAAATGGGAATTTCACATACGGAATAAACGAAAGAAGATGCAAAAAACTTATGAGGAAGAGTAAATGGATCAGAATTAACAAGCATTAACAAGAATATACTATGCACATCGTAGAATAGCAGTCTTAACTAATTTTTTCTTTCAGAATACAAGGCGATTGATGCAGGCTGTCAGACAGAACTACACATCTTAGTTTTAGTGATGAAATATTCTAGAGATAAGGAATAGTTGTGTAATGAATAATGAAGTGATTTTTTTTGCAGATGATAATGAATGCTGATGAAGAATAATGATGAAGAGTATGCTACTATGAATAATTTTTTCTTTACAGGTGGTGATAATAATGAAGTTAAGATAATATGGATAATGAAGTTTTTTCTTTACAGATGAGGATGATGTTGAAGTTTATGTATTTATGCTATGTAGTTATTTAAGTATTTGTTGCAGTTTGTTTTGACAGTATGTTTTATATCGTATGGTATGATGACTGAAGGCTTTGGAACGGACAGCTATGGAACACATTTTTAAACACATTTCACTACCTGTTAATTCCAAGTTCACTACTTTTCAGCATAGTCTGCGTTTCTTCTTTCAGCTCAATAATCCATTTTGTCTTTTTTTTTTCTTTTCAGGAGAAGCTTTTCATGATACTTACTAAACCTGTTACTTATTATACCTGTTCTAGTACTTGCATTTTTATTTTTTACCCATTTGTGTCTATCATATATAAATGTGACCACATACACTGCCTTGTTACATAACTTTGCTACAGATGACGAATGACGTTACCTATCCTCATTTGCAGCAATAGGTTAAAAGCAAATATTGTTATGCCTCAGCAATTAATTATCGATCCCAACGCAATGCATTGCTAGCACAAAAACAAAAAAAATGTATTACCAGTCCCAAATAATGCTACTAGTTTAAGAGAATTCTGAATAATACTGATCAGCTCTGAATAGTATGTCACTTCAGTAATGACTTCTTAATGATACAAAAAAATTATAAAATAATGCTTTGTAACTGGCAAATAATTGCCACTGTTTATTGTAATGAGACTACTTATAATGCCCATGATTATTAATGCTATGACTGTAATTAACTAATTTTTTAATAATGACTTCTTAATGATGTGTATCACCTGTTTCAAATAATGCTACTCATTTAAGAGAGTTCTGAATAATACAGCCGGCCGAAGTGGCCGTGCGGTTAAAGGCGCTGCAGCCTGGAACCGCAAGACCGCTACGGTCGCAGGTTCGAATCCTGCCTCGGGCATGGATGTTTGTGATGTCCTAGGGGACTAATGACCTCAGCAGTTGCGTCCCATAGTGCTCAGAGCCATTTGAACCATTTGAATAATACTGAATGACGAACAATGTTTTATACTATTCAATACTTGCTGGCCATTAAGTGCCGATAATTAATGTAACTAAATGAATTATGTTATTAATTATGCCATTAATTAGCTCCTGTTTTCAATGATGACTTTTCATGTTTTGGTAACTGGCCAATGAGAGCCAATAATTCGTATAACTCAATGAATTATGTTAATGCTATGCCAATAATTGACTCTCCTTTTCAATGATGACTTTTGATGAACATTATTCTGTCATACTAAATATGCTTAGTCACTGGCCAAGGACTGCCACTGTTTATTGTAATACGATTACCCATGATGCCAATAATTTAATTTTATGAACATTATTCTGTAATACTAAATACATGGTACAGAAATGTTCAATAACTGGGCTATGAATGCCGCAAACTACTAATGTAATCAAGACTAGTCTGTGACTTAATGTCCTTCACCTTCTGACCTAACTACCTGGAATTACTATAATATCCATTTGTCCTGTCCATCCTCATAATCATGGAGCACTATATTTGGTTTTTGCACTAATTCTACGTTGGTGTGCCTTGTAAGAGCGTGGTGTTGACACGACATGCTGTCCACCACCGTGAGCGATGAAGACATTATTATGGTCCCACTGTTTGGTGTACCTGATGTACTGCCAAAATGATAACAGGAAATATTACTACGACATTTCAGTGTCTTGGATACGCTGATACATACTTCTGGGAAAAGATCTGCAAATTGTCTCACTTGGTGTTGTACTCCTGTGGAAAGATATGGACTTTCAGTGCAGCTGCGTGCAACCTAAGTGCTACAACCATGATGCAATCCTTCCTATCCCTTCCCTAATTCTTGTAAAATAAAAAAGTCATATACAGTGCGTGTGCACTTCCTTTCTTAATAAAATCAGTTATCCTGAAATTACTAAAGACTTGTATAGTGCATGTGCACTTTATCACACTCCTTGATTTGTTTGTTTGTTGTAGAAAAATACTAGAGAGTACTACAGTCCGTGTGCACTTTTGTCATTTGTCAATATAATTTTTACTCATTAGGTTTCTTTGTCGTTAAAATATTAGAGAGTTTTTCAGTGCGTGAGCACTTTATGCCATTTGTACTCATTACGTATATATTTTGTGACTTTCTGATATGCTCTGTACTACAGTGCGTGTGTTTATTAATATTTTCTGATTTGATGATATATTCTCAACTGCACTGCATGTACACTTATGTCACTTGTCAAAATGATTTTTTACCTTTATGTTTATTTGTTATGAAAATGCTAAAGAGTTTTTCAGTGCATGTGCACTTATGTTATATGTTAATATGTTTTCTTCTGAACTTCAGTGCCTGTGCACTTTTCTCATTTTTCAATATGATTTGTACTCATTCTGTATACTTTTTATGATTTCCTGATATGTTCAATACTTCAGTGCGTATGCACTTATGTCATTTGTTACTCATTGTATACATATTTCGTCATTTGCTGATATGTTCTCAACTGCAGTGCATGTGCACTCATGTCACTTGTCAACATGATTTTTTGCCATTCTATTTATTTGTTCTCAAAATGCTAAAGAATTTTTTCAGTGCGTGTGCACTTTGTTATCTACCAAATGATTTGTATATACATTTTTCTGATTTGCTAATATATTTTGTACTCACATTTTGTCTTTGTATGAAATGTTTTGTACTCGGTGCATGTGCACCACATTTAATTCATGTACTACATCTGTATATATGCTGTAATTTTAAATTTAATTAAGAAAAAATTTTGCCGCGTTTGGCAAGTCCAAATGACTCACCATCGCTGCCAAAATTTTGCCCCCCCAGTGGAGGGTTATGAAACGTGTATGTACTCGGTAGCAGCGATGGTGAGGCATGATAAAATCTTTGACCAGAGTTCCTTGTCTGCGCTTGACTGCGCGAGAGTGCAGTTCAGTTGCAGTTCAGTAGCGCGAGAGTGCAGTTGCGGTCTAATTGTGAGAGAGTTCAGTAGCATGTAGGGAGTTAGCTGTTGTGTGAGGAGTCGGCGGGCGTCGACATGGCACTCTGGTCAAGATTCACGACAAGGTATATTTTTTAATAAGTTAATGAAGCAGCATTGCGCACATTTGATAATGTAATATAAATTAACTGTAACTAATTTGTTCAAGAATCGCCCGAATAATAATTTTTTTTCAAACCAAGCACTTTAACAAAACAAACATTTTATTAAAAGAATATTTGCCTTCCATTTCCTTTAAAGAAAAATTTACTTAAGTTCAAACAATGTTTGCGATGCATTTCCTCCAAGCTATGGCGAAAAATAAGAGCAGATGCAGTTTTACTGAGGTAAGAGTTTGAGTTTAATTATTGAACAGGGCCTAAAGATCGACATTTTCGGTCTATTTGCATTTTTATTGTGACTGAAATTTCATTATCATTGAATTGAGTTTCATTTTTGTGAGGAACTTATACTTGGGTCAGATTGCTATTTTATTTTCATTTAATTGTCATTGTCTTTAAATTTAATTGCTGTGAGGTTACACTAGGTTACACTTAGCACAACATTTAAAATATTGACCTTTTTAGAAACTTTTGTGGGGAGGTTACACTATTTAAACGACTTAGAAACCATGGAAACCAATGCCTATATGAAAGGCTGGCTATTCGATCGCTACGCCCTCCGAACAGGAATCGGCGGTGAAATCTTATGAGGGACATGTAATTAATATAAAATTTATTAGATATATAATGTACGAGTTCGTCGTGGGCCGCATCCAACCTGAATATTTATGAGCCGCTCACCACCACCCCAAACAACCCCACCCCCTAAAAAAAAAAGATACATAAGAAGTTTACCCATCTCTTTATTGACTGTAGGGTACCGATAGCGCAATGATAAAAATTTAGAATTAGTCAGAAAAATAATTTAGTAAATTCCCATTCAGGTTGCCATTAATGAAACCTGATAATACATTATAGTATAAATACGCTTCCTTGGCAATTACTTTATCTACTTTTAGTACCGAAACTTTGAAATAATTGACGGAACTGTAACAATCAACTTCAAAGAAAATGAAATGTAATTCAATTTTTAGTTTAGGTAAGTATTATTACGATAAATGGCGACGCAGAAGGAAAACTGAGTTATACAACTTAAGCAATCTGTCAATATCTTAAAGACACTTTTGTGGTAACAGTATTGAAAATTGTAAATGTCCCAACGCAGAGTTACAATATTGAAAGTAGATGTATAAAAATACGCACAATGTTACATTAGACAACGTTTGAAACTATTAATGCAGAGTCGAAGAAATCCTGAAATCAGGAAACTGAAGTTGAGCATATCGAATGTCTTAGAACTCTGTTGGTGCAGAGAAAACGGCACTAATAACTAGAAGCTTAAACTATTTTTTCGTGTTCGTGGCATTGTTAACGATTTCATATTCGGATACTCTGTTAACAGTCAGTCGCTGTGCATTTCACGGCTTAGTAAAAAGATACATTATACACACATAGAAAAAAGTTTTGCATCACCGCAGTCCCCAGAATTCCTGAAGATAAAAGTTGACTGTGGATATTGTATCAGAGATGTCACTTAACCCGCCCAAATATGTAAACAACCATGCATGAGCAGAGCCTATTAGACGAAGGGGGTCCGATTGCCGAACATTTCCTGTCATTCCACCAGGAAGGAGGTACACGGCTCGTGTTGTCTCTAGTTCAACCATGCCTACACGGTCAATACCGCGGTTCGATAGCGTGCGCATTGTTACTTTGTGCCAGGAAGGGCTCTCAAAAAGGGAAGTGTCCAGGCGTTTCGGAGTGAATCAAAGCGATGTTTTCCGGACATGGAGGAGATACAGAGAGACAGGAACCGTCGATGACATGCCTCATTCAGGCCGCCCAAGGGCTACTACGGCAGTGGGTGTCCGCTACCTACGGATTATGGCTCGGAGGAACCCTGACAGCAACGTCACCATGTTGAATACTGCTTTTAGTGCAGCCACAGGACATCGTGTTACGACTCAAACTGTGCGCAATAGGCTCCATGGTGCATAACTACACTCCCTACGTCCATGGCGAGGTCCATCTTTGCAACCACTGTGCCATGCAGCGCGGAAAGATGGGCCCAACAACATACCGAATGGACTGCTCAGGATGGGCATCACGTTTTCTTCACCGATGTGTGTCGCATATGCCTTCAACCAGACAATCGTCGGAGTCGTGTTTGGAGGCAACCCAGTCAGGCTGAACGCCTTAGACACACTGTTCTGCGAGTGCAGCAAGCTGGAGGTTCGCTGCTGTTTTGGGGTGGCATTGTGTGGGGCCTACGTACGCCGCTGGTGGTAATGAAAGGCGCCGTAACGGTTGTACGATACGTGAATGCCATCCTCCGACCGATAGTGCAACCATATCGGCAGCATATCGGGGAGGCATTCGTCTTCATGGACGACAATTCGCGCCCCCATCGTGCACAACCAGTGGATGACTTCCTTCAGGATCTCTGGACTAGAGTGGCCAGCATGTTCTCAATGTTCTGGACTAAAGCGGCCAGCATGTTCTCAATGTTCTCCACACATGAACCCAATCAAACATGCCTGGGATAGATTGAAAAGGGCTGTTTGTGGACGACGTGACCCACCAACCACTCTGAGGGATCTACGCCGAATCACCGTGCTGCGGAGTGGGACAATCTGGACCAACATTGCCTTGATGAACTTGTGGACAGTATGCCACGTCGAACACAGGCATGCATCAATGCAAGAGGACGTGCTACTGGGTATTAGAGGAACCGGAGTGTACAGCAATCTGGACCACCACTCTGAAGGTCTCGCTGTATGGCGATGCAACATGCAATAAAAAGGGCGGAAATGATGTTTATGTTGATCTCTATTCCAACTTTCTGAACAGGTCCCGGAACTCTTGGAACCGAGGTGATGCAAAACATTTTTTGATATTTGTATTTCCGGTTCCTTTGACTCACTACGTTTACAGTTCTGTCGCAGCTGCAACAGTGTACATCAACAGCGTTCTATGAAAATTGCTTAGATTCTTCAGTACCAGGGCATATTTATTGTATAAACAGGACATGCAAATTATTTAATAATAGCCCTTGAGACGCCCTGCTAAACCCGCAGGACAGGACAGGTAGTTTAAGTTGTGGAAAGGGGCCAAAATAAGTGGCTGTCGGTTACACTCAAACACACAACCTTTCATGTGATGAAACATTACAAGAGCCAAAAAAAAAAAAAAAAAAACAAAAACAAAAAAAAAAAAAAACGTAACTTTAGTTTTGGAGGTTAATTAGTGGCTGAATGCGCCGTTCAATCTCCTGCCTTAAGGGCAAGACCACATTAATTTAAAAACGGCTGAAAGCCAATAACTTAAAGCCTAAACAAAATCTGATATTTCAAATGCAAAGCCTTATCTCAGAACAGTTCATTAATTAGGCTGAAGGCCCAAAGAATCTGATACTTTAACAGCAAAACAACTTGAATTCAAAATCGGCTAAAGGCCCAACACTTAAGACTCAACAACATTAATTTGAAAAATGCCCAAGGCTTTACGTAAAACCGTTCTTACATTAAGCTCAAAGGCGAAACCATCTAAGACAATAAGAGCAGAAAAGCTTTAATTCAAAATCGGCTGTAGGCCCAAAGAATCTGACACCTTAGGAGCAAAAGAACTTAAATTCAAAATCGGCTGAAGGCCCTACATTAAAGTACAAACAACAAGAACAAACAAGAAAAGACAGTACACCCAAGGGCGCTCAGAAGTTCCGAGGGTCAGCCTGGAACTCAAACACTAATGCTCGCTTAGATGAGAAAGGCAGTCGGCCCAACCATTGTCGATCCAAAAACAACCAAACTGACAGGAGTCAACGGACCCACCGACAAGATAACCTCCGCTTCACCCGACAGGCACACAACAGAGAATTCAGTGGAAGAACGTAGAAGGTATTGGTGCCCACAACCAATAATAAATTTAGCTGCTAAACTAGACACTGAGCTGGACATTCTGCCGGCCGGAGGGGCCGTGCGGTTCTAGGCGCTACAGTCTGGAGCCGAGTGACCGCTAAGTTGCAGGTTCGAATCCTGCCTCGGGCATGGATGTGTGTGACGTCCTTAGGTTAGTTAGGTTTAAGTAGTTCTAAGTTCTAGGGGACTGATGACCACAGCAGTTAAGTCCCATAGTGCTCAGAGCCATTGGAACCATTTTTTGAGCTGGACAGCGGCAACACGATGAGGAAAATACACTGCCTGAATTTACGTCAACGGCCAGGGCAGGTAACCGGAACGTTAACGGACACAAACCTGAAGATTCCGCTGGTGCACTTCAAATAACCAAGTACAGTTAAACTCCACCGGAGGGTGGCTAAAATTTTCCAACTTGAAAACACATGTTGCTTCTTGCGGGAATATCGCAACAGCAGACAGCGAACTCCAAACAACACGATGTGAACAGTCGTGACTTGCTGGTAGATTAAGTCAAAACACAACTTTCATGTCCAGGATCGGTGATCCACGAACCTCGTAGCAATGAGGACAGCACCACTCACACCAACACCGCATAGGGGCCGCCAGCGGGCCTGGTCAAACTACGCGCTGCAGAGATTTCCTCGTTGCTCCACGCCAACCGACCAACCGCCCAGGCTCGGAAATGGTGAAAGGACCAAATATACATCGGCTGATGAGACGACCAACCGAAAGAACATCCAACAGTCGTCCCACTCCAATCTCCCTCCATCAGACAGTTCATGTGTGTCGCCAACAGTCGGCGAGCACTGGCTGTCAGCGCCTCGCCGGCGCTCCGTCCCCGACTTCACTGCTGCTGCATCCCGACTGCCCTGCTGGTCCGTCCCTAACTGACTGCCGGATACATGACGACCCGGAAATACTATCGGTCGCTCCAGAGATGGTACGACAGGACACTTGCCGATATGCGCTGCTGCTGACGCTCATGGGCAAGTAAGGCAGGAAGTTAGTGACGCCAGTAAATAGAATAAGAAAACTAGGTGGCAGTACCGTAACAGAAGATGACAAACAGTAAGTGGGATAAAGGCGAGCCGTGCAGGGCTCAGCCCTTTCCATATTTCTCAACTCTCGACTCCTTGATTCCACAAATCGTCTGTTTCACCTCATACAACACAGGTCCTCCACTTCTTGCTTCCAGTCTCTGACATTGCGAAGTGGTGGACGACATCCCAACGGGTAATTTCTGGCTCTAGACTCTTGTGTGGTCGACAACTTTACTATTATGCCACGAGTAACACTCTCTCCTTCGCCTCCCGTCTTGAGTTCTCCATCTTGCTAAAGTTCAGAGCGTAACATAAATTTCTTTCGTTAAGCATGAGACTCATGATCAGAGATGTCCTTCCGTTCATCTGATGTTGGTGCAAACTAACATTTCCATGACAAAGCCTCCACAGTACAACTGACCAAGCACTGAATGGCTCTTTCTGATGGATTAAAACTGTGTCCCGCCGGCCGCGGTGGCCGAGCGGTTCTAGGCGCTCCAGTCCGGAACCGCGCTGCTACTACGGTCGCAGGTTCGAATCCTGCCTCGGGCATGGCTGTGTGTGATGTTCTTAGGTTTAAGTAGTTCTAAGCCTAGGGGACTGATGACCTGAGATGTTGAGTCCCATAGTGCTCAGAGCCATTTGAACCATTTGAAAACTGTGTCCGCAGACAAATATTGATCGATCATGAGCAATGCTGACTACTGGTGGCACACGAAAGTGCTAATATTCTGTAAACAGGGGGCTATTGTTATCCCCCTCGCAGTGGGATATCTTCTGCTAAGAGAGAACGCATCAGTTTTCTTCTTATACTAACGGTAATAACAAGCATAGCTTTTAATTTCGTACTACGAGAGTGAAATTAAGCCCAGAGTTTCTACTAATTCTAGGTCACATAATTAAATGTGTGCATAGTAGAATTACAGGTCAGGATGAGAGCTTTTCTATGGTAATCGGGTAAGTATTGTACTTGAATAAGACATGGCGGTGCTCAATAATACATTAACATACAGCACACGAATTTAATACTATTAACCACAGTGAACTACGTAGCAAAGAGTGCTTAGATCTTGGAGCCTAAGCGCAGAACAGATCTGTCAGACATTGCTCACACAACTCTATAAAGGAAATCACTGGGGATAACACTTGTCAAAAAATGGTAATATTTTCTGCATATAATTACCAGGTTGGTGGGATTGCCTAATCTAGAGGTGCCTGTAGATTTTATCTGGTTCAAAATGGTTCAAATGGCTCGGAGCACTATGGGACTTAACATCTATGGTCATCAGTCCCCTAGAACTTAGAACTACTTAAACCTAACAAACCTAAAGACATCACACAACACCCAGTCATCACGAGGCAGAGAAGGATTTTTTTCTGCAATAAAAGTTTTTGACATTTAAAATAAAAATACAATCTTGTAACTTTTATATCAGTTGTGTGACATACATTAATAAGACCAAAGTAAAATACATATAACCCAAAATTTATTCAATATTACTTACATAAAACATTAAACCAGTCATCATATTACATAGAAATGTACCATGAAGACTATAATCATAATCACAAATATAAATATTTTACGAAGTTGAATCTCGCGTTATTCGGGGAAAAGAGACGAGGATGCTTTTCTTTTGTAAGGTGTCTCATCATCTCAAATCCAAATACCAACATTAATCGCTTATGATTAAAGGGTTACAGCGTCGATTATAGCTAAGTTCCATGGTAAGAAACTTTTGCTGGAAGCGTTCACCATTATCATTGGTAAATACACACAAGTTTTGCGGAGAAAAAATGAATAACGAATGTAAAATGTGCATATTTAGTGACATTACACACCCAATTTGTCAGCAGTTGTTAAAAGTTCAATCTCTTCGGGCGTGCTACCTAAAACAAATACAAAAAAAATTAAATAATAATCTCAAATACACATTCTAGAACTAAAACTAAACAGGAATTTAACATACCTCACAACAGATCCGGAATTGTGGTTACTAGTTTAATAAAACAGTAGTAGAATATTTGGAAATATCTGAACGACAGCGTGGAGGTTCTTCTAGCGCGTTGACTATCGCACATTCGCGCTATCATTCTTCAATTAACCTATGAGCTACCGCGAGTCGCGAATCATAACACTACCGAAAAGCAGCAAGAATCAAAGACTTCATCACTCAGGAAAACACTTGTCTACGTGGCGTCTAAATTTATGGTAGACGTGGCGTGTACTTCCCCCTCTAAATCCAGCTAAAATGAGGGAGTGGCTATTTTCTGAGCCCTATTTAAAAATTCACACGGAGAGAAAGACTTTTGCCTTACCAGAGTGGCACTGCATCTTCGAGAAAACTAGCTCCGTCATGCAGGAAGCTCTGAAAGAACCACAATGGAATGATACATGTTGGGGCAAACAAAAGTGGCCCGGAAGAGTGGCTGACTTCGGCACGTTAAATTGCCAACATTTTGAAACCATTAGTGACAGTATTAACGGGGGAGGGAAAGACCAACAGGTATTTCCAACAAGATGGAGCAACTACTCATTCTGCCGACCGAATTTTGGAGGACAGTTACACAATCTTCATGCCTGACGGAGTTTGTAACACATGTCAGTCTCGTCACCCAGGTCTCCTGATCTGTCAGTGTCCGATTACTTCGTGCAGGGAGCCCCCAAGTCTATGGTCTATCGCAACAACCCTCATCGTCTTCAAGAACTACAGCAGAGCATTTATAATGAGGCTGCAGGTATTCCAGCTGTCCAGCTTCGATTCAGCTTCAGTAACTTGCTGACCAGGCCCCAAAAGTGCCAAGAGATAAAAGATGATTACAGTCAACTTCTGCTATGGTCAGGTTAGTACTGTATTTCCTTTCCCTCTGCTGTGTTTCTTTGTACCCTGGAACTCTGTTCTCTGGGACTTTTTTATTTGCCCCACCCCGTTGATTTCCCGACACTGGCCTTATTTCACAGGAAATTTCAACGAACAGGTGTAATGCTGGGCGTTAAGGCAGAAGAGATCTAACCACTCGGAAACTGTTTTAATGGTTATTGCCATCTGGGCAATAATGTGTAATTTATTAACGCCAATACATGTTGACCTGCAAAGAAAAAAAATAATAAATAAAATTTAAAAAAATAAAAAAAGAAAATTGGGTAAATTTAACTATACATGAGGAAGATCACTGTGTTATCGCCATCTCTCGGTCTCCACAGGTACCAACACCAGATTAATACTTAAATTTAATTCCTACATTTCACTTACTTAATTCTACAAATTTGTGTTTGTAGACTTGATATAGCCATACCTTCACGGGGTGGCACCTCGGAAAAATGTTATCTGCCTAAGCGAGTAGACCAGTTGCGCTCAGAGTGGTACGACAGAGCAGTTAAAACATTAGACTCTTATTACAGCGGAGCCAAAGTCATCCCTGTTTAGTCTGCATCCCATCAGCCGATTGCCAAGATGGTCACTGTGACGAGGTTACCGAAACCGATCTATGCTCCGTCTCTAACGATCTTAGCGGGACCTGGAAATTTGCACGTCAATCTGATGAGCCGACCTGATTGCTACTATTCATGAGCAGCATTCCAGGGGGTGTTTTCCAACAGGCTAACGCTCACCCACATCCGCTGTTGCAACCCAACAAACGCTAAGAGTATCGACCTAATGTCTTGGCCTGCTCGACCACCAGATCTATCACCAATGGAGAACATATTGTACATAGTCGGACGACAACTCCATCGCCATCCACAAATGGCATTAACTGTCCCTGTACTGACCGGCCAAGTGCAACAAGCATGGCATTCCGTCCGACAAACTGACATCCAGTACGTGTACAACACAATGCATGCTGGCGATCAACATTCTGACGGTTATTGTATTGTACCAGCATTTCGCATTTGCAATGGCTTATCACGCGCTTACATTAACCCGTGATCTTGCAATGGTAGTTACTTTAATATCTTACCGTGACGTATATATTCCGAAATTTCATTACTTTACATTAATTAGCTTTTGGTGTTGGGTCTTTCTCTGTCAGTGTATATTTGAGTTGTGAGATGCTGAAAACTATCAATTAACAATTTATACTTCTGATCTGAACACGAAAAATGGCTCTGAGCACTATGGGACTTAACTTATGAGGTCATCAGTCCCCTAGAACTTAGAACTACTTAAACCTAACTAACCTAAGGACATCACTCACATCCATGCCCAAGGCAGGATTCGAACCTGCGACCGGAGCAGCAGTGCGGTTCCGGACTGTAGCGCCTAGAACCGCTCGGCCACTACGGCCGGCTGAACACGAAAGCCGTGGAGGTATGAAAGCATATAATACTACCATTTTTGTATGTAGGTTTTATCAGTGAAATTCCGCGAATATGAATTATAAATTTGTTGTAAACATTTGCGTGTCACTAGAGTGGATTTTGCTGTAAAAAAGAATACAAGAGCAAACAAAAACGTGCACACAATACATAAAGCTCTGACAACATCAGCAGCACAAAAAAGTGAAACCGTCTCAACATACATTTCCAGACACTATTCTGTTACCCGTAAAACGTAAATATCTACCAAAATATACTTCAGTCATCAAACTTACGTTCTTAAATATTGCACATTGCAGAATTACTTGAAAATGGGAGATGGCCGAAACTAGACTATTCGTATGTAAATAACGAGCTAATATAATCACTGTTGAGTAGAAAAGGGAAAAATACTTAATATGTCATTCACGGACTTAATGCATCCTGTTGGCCGAACTAAAAAGAAGCTTTTGAAACTTGACTGGCTGAGAGGGCGGTGTTAACAGCGTCCTACCGGTAGGCCAGTTAACCCTTGATTACGCGATTTATTTTCTTAGTAACTATAACTTGATACACATTTAGGACGGTTTAAAGAACACTGGAAAAATATTTTTAAAAAATTTCCGCTTGCAGTTTTTGAGAAAAGTTAATTTTTTGACACTTTGCACATATGCAAAGCTGCGCATATATAGTCGAATTAAGTGATACATTTTATTCTCTAACACTCTGCAAATCTGCAAATCAGCGCATATACAGTCGAACTAATAAACAGTCAACAACAAAAAGCTGAAACATTTCCAAACTACAGAATTAACGACAATAGTGAAAGAACTGAAACGTTATCTTCACTTAGATTATTTTTGCATGCAACTAAGTGACTTTACATCCATGAAATGAGGTGAAAGTTATTTTCCTGATTCAAACAAATATTTATTTCATAGTTTTCTTATAAAACAAACTGTTGGAGCAAAATTATCAAAATTACAACAATAGAGAAAAAACGTAAATGCGTTGTAATCAAAATATGTATAAGCGATTTCATTTTTTGTGAAATGAGGTGAAACAGTTATTTGTCTTATTCAAGCACAAATTTACTTTACATTTTTCAAATTAGACAAATGTTTAGCCTTTGCACTCTGGATTTCTGCACATTGTTGTTTTCTCATTCAAAAGCGGTCACTGGATTACTGGATCCAGTGGTACATCTTTTGGTGGTAGCGAAGATCCCTTGAATTTTATTCTCTTGTCCTCTATTGGGTCCAAGCCGCTTGGTCTTCAATGTGTGTGAAATCTTATGGGACTTAACTGCTAAGGTCATCAGTCCCTAAGCTTACACACTACTTAACCTAAATTATCCTAAGGACAAACACACACACCCATGCCCGAGGGAGGACTCGAACCTCCGCCGGGATCAGCTTGGTCTTCCACGCTTTCTTGGCTCCTGGCCTACGTGGCACAGAGTTTGGGCTAACTCAGTCCTAAACCTCTTTTGGTTCATGGGAGTGTTTGTTGACCCCCTTTCAAGAAGCGTTCTTCGGTAAAGTATCCATGAATTTATTACCTTTGTATCAAGCAGGAGGAAAAAATAGCAAACCTACGTTTCTCATACGAGAAGTATATACAGAGACAACTACTCGGTAAGGAACCATTACGCGCTCCTCTTTCTTCCTATCAAATCTTCTGATTTTGGAAACCCTCCGACAAAAGCAGAGAGGAAACTGACACTGTCGTTGTCCTTGTACAAAAAAGTAGAAATGTCAACTTACTCAGAATTGGTTGTGAATTCCTCTGATTAACCGCATGATTCCTTTTTGAGTTTTATTCTTCATTGAACTTGCAGTGAGGAATTCTACTGCGTTCGATTGTACCAACACAATGAATTCCTTTCTTGAAAAAATACACCGTTAAATCCAGAGAAGTATAATGTCAGTCAAAATATAACTTGTAATCCTGGTGCCCAGGCACTTCTCTTGACAGCCGAATAACAACATTTCCACATTTCCACTAGCTCCGGTGTAAGGTTCCTCATCAGCCCGAAATTTAGGATCATTTTCCTGTCAACTGTAAATTTCAAATTTGTGAGCAGACCCCAAGTCACCACAAAGCATAAAGAGTTTGTAACCCATTTGTGTGGTTTATCTTTCATATAAATTTTCATGTGGTACCTTCACTTGGTAGCACACATCTGTTCATGAACTGAAAGACGTTCACCCATGGGTACTGAAACACATCTTTGGTTCCAGTAGTCTAGTATGGCCTTATTTTGTGTAGTTTGTCGCTTTAAGGACCTTGGGGGTCTGGTGGCTTTAGGATGTCATTGGCGTGGACTAGTTGTAAATCCTTGCACACAGTTTCAGATACGCAGCATTGCAGTTGTGTAAATGGGACTTCAGCGTTAAACTAGCAAAAACACCTGAGAAAATTATGTTTAATTCCGCTTTGTAGATAAGCAGAGCTGCGTAGTCAAGGTTTAACTCCGCAGTTTGGCTACTACTAGCCTCCGATCAGTTTTATGGTCAAACGTTGTCCACCGGAACAATGAACATGAAAATGGCTGCCCTCAGGTTTTCATGCGGTCTAAAATCGTACCATTCATTTGTGACCCACACAACGAGGCCCATTTCATACACTGGCAGGTGATGATAACACTGGCTCACAAGAGTAGGCAGTCCCTGTGTGTCGTTCAGTGATCACTTAGCATCTGACGCTGTTCACGCCCCTTATATATCCTAGCATGCCTGGTAACAAAACTATACTCAAACAACACTAATACACTCTGGTGGTCATTATAAAGGTCGCAGGGAATTGAAAATATATTAATTGCAACATACAGTGGACGTCTGCACTGTTGTGTACATATTTTCAATACAATCTCATAGAATCGCTAAAAAATCAGAAGAACTGTAAATACGCTTTATCGAGTCACCTTTATACCAAAACATTCCCAAATTTTGGCTGTGAACTTCGGGTACACCCAGTATATTATCAACCCATGTTGACCAGTATATTTATATTATATGTGACACTGTTATTACGGCCCTGAAATCTAACACAGGTAACGAACTGTCAGTGGGCATCAGTGGAATCCATCCAGTCTATCGTAGCAGACAATGGAGTCGGAAGTCACTTTTGGAAACGGAGGAACACGGTTAAATGATTAGCAAGTACCAGACACAAGTGATAACGTGACCCACTTCCATTCTCGGGTCGGGAACTACGAAACTATTTATAGGTGCAAAAGTGTGATGTGTGGTGTATGTTGCTAAATAACGATCACGCTGATTTCACCACATCGATGTGGTGAATGTAGCCTGAATAAGATCTCGCGGGTAATCGAAAAATTCCGCAAACTACAACCAATTAAATAGAATTTAGTATTATTTTCAACATTTGTATTTGTACTGTATAATGAGACATGAATACCAACGGTAAGTCAGATGAGGATGTACCCACAGTATGTGTCAACACAAACTCTTACAGACTGTCATGTACCACTTTTATTTAAAGACAGACACGGGAATCGGACTATATTAAGCTGACTAGAAATGAACGCAGGCGCTGGAAACCACAGAGGATGCGTCGCCATTGGACAGCATTTACGAGACAATATAGTACGTGGAATAATAGACAGAATATGTACACTGCCTGACAAAAAAGTGGTGCACGTAGAAGGGATGGTTGGATAGCAGTGTAACTTCGCATCAGCTCACACTCTGCTGCAGAATGAAAATCTCATTCTGGAAACATCCCCAAGGCTGTGGCTAAGCCATATCTCTGCAATATCCTTTCAATCATAGATTGTTGCTAGTTCTGCTAGGTTCGCAGAAGAGCTTCTGTGAAGTTGGGAAGGTAGGAGATGAGGGACTGGCAGAATTGAAGGTGTGAGGGCGGGTCATGTGTCTTGCTTGGGTAGCTAAGTTGGTAGAGCACTTGCCCGCGAAAGACAATGTTCCCGAGCTCGAGTCCGGCCGGCACGGTAGCTCAGCGTGTTCGGTCAGTGGGCTGCTCGCCCTCTGAATAAAAAACTCAGTACAGGAATCGACGAACAACTTGAAGGGATGTCTTGTGAGGTCCGCCCAGACCAAACGCAACTAACAATACCGAACCAAGTGAAAAAAAAATCTTGGTCCGGCAAACAGTTATAATCTGCCAGGAAGTTTCATATCAGCGCACACTCCGCTGCAGAGTGAAAATCTCATTCAGGATAATCGCGCTTTTTTATGCTTGGATAGAAAAAGCCAGTGCCAGTGGCAAAGAGACGGAAAAGTAATAAATACTGAAAGATAGTGGGCAGTGGTTGTGTTATAGTAACAGCGAAGGAGACAATGGCAGTGTGAGATAAAGAGAGGGACGCAGTGGCAGTGGCACAAAAACAAAGTGACATACAGTGCTACGAAAACAGTGAAGGTGACAGTGTCGGAGGGGGAGGGGGTGGGGAGTGGAGGGGGAGGAATTAAGAAGAAAGAGGAAGTAGGAGTGGGAGAGAGCTAGTGATAATGAGAGACAGACTTCATCACAAGGACATCGACGAAGATAGTCGTAGTGACAGTGAGAAGAGACAGCAGCAGCAGAGAGGAAGGAATGAGATTAGCACTAAGAGGGAGCAAGAGGAAGACTGATAGTGAGGGGAGACTGCAGTACAAGAATAGAGCGAAGGGCTGTGGCTGCGACAGAGGAGACACTGGCGGAGAGACTTAAAGAGATACTGACATTGAGCTGGGCTTAATGAGTTAATGAGAAATGGAAACTGGGAATGGATGGGTACGAGCGACAACAGCAATGCACTAGCGGATGTGAGTGAATTATAGTTAGGGGAGCTTGTGGGAGAGTGAGGTGAGTCGCATGTTTAAAAAAAAAAAAATGCGCTGGTGAAGGTAGAATAAGTTAGCAGTAACCCCACATTTCACTCAGAGTCTTATGAATAAATAGGAACATATCCGCATTTTTCGTGTTCCATCAGAAGCATTTTTCTTCTCGTACGAAAATATCCAGAAAACGCCTGTGAACGAACTCCGAAATTTTCTACGTGGAGTTTGATTCGCCCTGTGCAGTGACTCGTTCTCCAGTAGTGAGCTGGTGCGTTTTCTGCCGCCAGTTTCCATTGATCGTCATTTTGATCTTTGAGTCGACTTCGATGCTTATTTGTCTTCTGCTCATCTTTGGCGGGGTGGATTTAACGGCAGAGGTGTGTCGGGATCGGCGGCGAGCGAGAATCACGTGGGACTGTGTACCTAGACAGAACGGCAAAAGGACGAGTCGGACAACGAAGGAGCGGGGCCAGCGGCTACGGCGTGTTGAGTCGTGAGGGCAGATCCACCACCCATGGTGATTGGGTTTTCCAAGAGGTCGGAAGGATAAGATCCTTCGAGTCTGTTATAAGCTACGCCGGGCGATTGAATTGGAGTCGCCGAGTTGCTTCGGTGGATTGCGTGCGGCTTAATTGAATATGCCAGTGTACTAAAAATCTTTGGAATTGTTTTAGTTGTTTATCACCTACCTCGGTGTTGTGACTAACTATCTTGACGGCAGTTGAGGAAGTGTGGCTACGCCCAACCAACCGACACGAAGTGTGGTTAAAGACGTAGCTAGAAGTGCAACGACTGGTGAGTAAGTCCGACTCTTACGTTTCAAGACACGCCGAGATACGTCCTGTATTCTAGCTTGTAGTTCATTTGGTGGTTTGGCGTGTAAATGGGCGCCGAGACAATTATTGTCATCTTAACTATAGGGGATGACTTTTAGCGAACTTATTAATCGAAGTTTAAGGGCTGGCATTGGCCAAGTAACTCAAGGAGAGTAATTTGTTTCTATTCAGTTGTGTTGATCACCTGTTCTCTAGATAAGATTGTGTAGTTTATGTCTCAGAATATTATCTGTCGTTGATGTGTGTTGTGTTACAGATAATTGGCAGCGGTCGGTGCGAGCATACTGGGAGCAGGGCACCACAGGGGCAGAGAGATATTTAAGACCCTGTCCTCTCCATTACATCTTGGGTTATGTTGTCACTGTTGAGAGATTCCATCTTTCCGGTGGAGATTTATAGCATCTGAGGTTCAATTACAGTGCAAAGTTGAGTACATTTCTATATCATTTCCTGTCTCGTGGATCTCTCGTATCGATTTGAATCCTTGGTCTGCTCGCGTCTATTGCTAATTCACACGCAATATTGAAGCGACCTCATTTTAGGGGCATTGTCATATGGTTATGTTCTAGTTGTAATCATTCTGAGAATGTTGTTGATTAATCAACTAAGTAAATTTGAAGATTAGCTTGGTCAAAATTAAAGCACCTCCTTGATTGTTTTAGTCATTTTTATATAGTTTTATTTAGGGAAGTTGGCTAGCCTAAACTTAAATCATCTGTGGTCTTACAATTAATCTGTTCCTCAGCTGATTTGAAGTAATAAGAGTTATAATGGGAACTGTATGGACATTTGTACTATTTAAGTAAAGCTTTACCTGCGTATATTTACCTAGTCATATTCAAATTTAATGTTTCATGGGTCTTGTTCAGGTTAAAGAAATTTGTTTGCTATTTGTCCAATTGATATGGCTTGTAAGGTAGTCTCCTGTATTACTGTGATTGTGATTTTATAATGCTTTTGTTTGTAATAAAATATATAGCAACTACAACGGATTACTATCTTGATTTTGGCGTGTCACTAACTCCTACCACATTTCAAACCGGTTTCGTGATTTCGTCAAATACTGTCAAACGTTCGAGTCCTCCCTCGGGCATGGGTGTCTGTGTTATCCTTAGCGAAAGGTAGATTAAGTAGAGCGCAATGATTCGAGTCCAGGTAGAGAGGCATTCTCACATCGGACGATAGCGAGAGTAAACCATCCACTTCCAGTACTCCGTGTGCCGACGTCAAGACTGAAATTAACTCGACATCGACGAAAAAAGGTCGGTCCATTCAATATGACACTTTGAGGGGTTCCATTTGTGCTAAGTTTATTCTCCAGGCTTATTATGTGTTTTTAGATTGGCATGCGGTGGCGACGTTGACCATATACATGTCGACGAGGCATAGTGCTTCAATTCTGTTGCAGATATAGCTCACAGCGGAATGATTTCGCTGGTCGGCGCTGGCCGCTTTTATACTGAACGCATGACCTTGATTACGTAAGATTGCTGATAACGGACTTAGCTGTTGCGAGGGCCGGCGAGGGAGTGTTATCTCGTACGCTCGCTGTAGTTGTTTTAGCAGCGCGCGTCCCCGCGTGATAGCTGGCCCAGGCGGGTTGCATCATGGAGCCTCGCAGGCGCTCAGCGGCCAACGCGGCACTATGTTTGCGATTTTTTTTTCAATTTGTTGCAAACTTGAGCCCCCGTTCACTAAATGTACGTCCAGCGATTTGCGGCTAACGCTACAGATCACACTTTATTAATAATTACAGTACAGGGTTACATCACCACTTACAGTCTCTGCTAGTACACCAAGCTGAGCGCCTGCGAGGCCGCATGATGCAACCCGCCTGGGCCAGTTATCACGCAGGGACGCGCACTGCTAAAACAACTACAGCGCGCGTACGGGATAACACTCCCTCGCCGGCCCTCGCAACAGCTAAGTCCGTTATAAGCACTCTTATGTAATCAAGGTCATGCGTTCAGTATAAAAGCGGCCAACGCAGACCAGCAGTTTCGTCCCATAGAAAGTTACCACAAATTTCCAATTTTTTTCCAGTGACGGCTGCTAAAGCGCCGCCTCGCCCATTCGTCCCTCTTGTCATCGGCTGCCCCAACCCGCTACTGCCCGTCAGACTGGGCTCGGGCCTGCAGCAGGGCCACGGGCGACGCGGCGAGGCTCGCGGCAGCCACAGGCGGCGGCGGCCCACCTGCAAAGTATCGGTGTGCGCGCCGCGCCCGCAGTCGGCTCACGTTTTCCATTACCGCGCCCGCCCCAGCGAGGACGCGACCGCCTCCTCCACGAGTCGCGACGACGCTCGCTGTCGCCCACCCGCGCGCGCAGCTACGGCTGATCCTAGTGGCCACTGATACTGGGTAATGCAGGCGTACGTTTATTTAAAGTGTTTTATCCCAAATGTAAGGCGCATACAAAATGAATCACTAAATACCGGGTGATCGAAAAGTTTGTATACATTTGAAAACTGAATAAATCGCGGAATAATGAAGATAGAGAAGTACAAATTGACACACATGCTTGGATTGACATGGGGTTTTATTAGAACCAAATAAATACAAACGTTCAAAAAATGTCCGACAGATGGCGCTTCATCTGATCAGAATAGCAATAATTACCATAACAACGTAAGACAAAACAAAGATGATGTTCTTTACAGGAAATACTCAATATGTCCACCATCATTCCTCAACAATAGCTGTAGACGAGGAATAATGTTGTGAACAGCACTGTAAACCATTTCCGGAGTTATGGTGAGGCATTGGCGTCGGATATTGCCTTTCAGAATCCCTAGAGATGTCGGTCGATCACGATACACTTGCGACTTCAGGTGACACCAAAGCCAATAATCGCACGGACTGAGGTCTGGGGCCTGGAGGAACTAACGACACAGTTCGTCTGCTGCTAGTGATCGAAACACTTCGAACTGGCTCGCCCAATTCGGGTTAGAAGTATTTATTTCACTTTACATCTTCAACTGGAGCATGATGTACAATTTGCATTAGGTAGCTTCTCAGGATTCACAGGCACCATATATGTTATAGAGACTACCGATAGTAACACTGGCGGACAACACAACTAAAGCGTTGTTTTTTTTAAAAAAAAAGTAAGGAAGAAATCTGCAATCGGCTTCGACGGTTAGGTCGCAATGTACTTAGTCCACGTTAGAGTGTTAATGAGTAGGAGGAAGACGCCCTTCTGGTATTCCTAATTTTACGAACTCAAATATTGGCACTCACTATCCTCAGATCGCGGAAACGGGTCAGAGTGCTAATGAAGTAGTAACCAGTCTAATGGTTCCATGTCTTGAAGGTCGGTCAATCTTAGTTACTTGTAACTGTTTCATGCTCTTGTGATAGTCTGTCAGTGAATAGGGTGTTATTGAAAATGTTCGTGTTATACATCAATGCAACTACTGCATTCGTTTTGTATGAGGATTTATAATAAGCAATAGAACTTATGGCAACTCTGAATTTCATTGCATACGTATCTCATCTGGTTTACTAACTACTACTAACTCCGTCTACAGGCCGCAAGCGACCCATCGGGACCATCCGACCGCCGTATCATCCTCAGGTGAGGATGCGGATAGGAGGGGCATGGGGTCAGCACACCGCTCTCCCGGTCGTTATGACGGTTTTCTTTGACCGGAGCCGCCACTATTCGGTCGAGTAGCTCCTCAATTGGCATCACGAGGCTGAGTGCACCCCGAAAAATGGCAACAGCACGTGGCGGCGGGATGGTGACCCATCCAAGCGCCGGCCACGCCCGACAGCGCTTAACTTCGGTGATCTCACGGGAACCGGTGTATCCACTGTGGCAAGGCCGTTGCCTATCTCATCTGGTTACAAAACTAAATTGGGTCAATATTCCACCCCCTGTTTTTAGTATGTAGGGCCATAATTTAGCGTTGATAAAAAATCCTTGCGTAACAAATGACAGTTTTCCGTCTTCATTGGGAAACTACATGCTGATAAAGGTTGATTACATAAAGGCGTAGGCGGTGGGATAGTACGTAATGCGCCATGTCACCTGGCCACAATTGCTCGGAAATGGTTTGAGGAACAACCCGGGCAATTCGAGCGAAAGATTTGGCCACGCAGATCACCTGACACGAATCACATCGAGCATTTACGGGACGTAATCGGGAGGTCCGTTCTTGCACGAAGTCCTACACAGGAAACGCTTTCGTAACTGTGGACGGCTACAGAGGCAGACGACTCAATATTTCTGCAGGGAGCTTACAGCGGGCTGCTGAGTCCATGGAACAAAGAGTTGTTGGACTACGTTGGGCAAAAAGAGGTCCGTCACAATATTAGGAGGTATCGCATGACCTTTGTACTTTCAATGTCATAGTAAGGAGTAAACCTAATGTAATACCCATGAAAGTAATGTTCATTGGCTAGAACATATGGCGTTGATGAAGTATTTCTGTGTATATATTTTTGCACAGAATAACGAGGCGAGGTGAGTAGCACGCTGGGCTCGCATTTGGGAGGACGACGGTTCAAATCCCCGTGTTGGCATCCAGATTTAGGTTTCCAGTGATTTTCCTGAATCACCCCAGCCAAATGAATGAAAACGGCTCGTGCTATTTCCAGCAGAAGATAAAAATGGCACAGGCATAGAGGGCATACCACAAACGGGTACATGAAACCGCAGGCAGAGTGGGGCCAAGACATAATGCAAATACACGCAATAAAAAATACAGTTAATGAAAGCGCTAATGCTTAAACACAGGTTTCATCATGATATTTCACTTACAACTGCACAATCTAGATCCTA
The DNA here is from genome assembly GCF_023898315.1 of Schistocerca nitens. NCBI lineage: Eukaryota > Metazoa > Arthropoda > Insecta > Orthoptera > Acrididae > Schistocerca > Schistocerca nitens. The sequence continues at coordinate 423,575,291 of NC_064615.1, forward strand.
GTGGATATACAGTATGTTACATATATAGTGCACATTTAAGCGAATTGAAGACAGCATACAGAAACACGATAAAATGATTGAGGGCCGGTCAAGGGAACATGGACAGCACAGGGCTGTGTGGGTAAACAGAGCTGCACCAGTATATAAGAATCCCTACTGGGCTTGTGACTTTTTCGTCTTTTGACATGCTACTGTCACTTTACTTCATTGTACTGCATATTTCACAGACACATATTGGCAGCTATCTTTTTTAAACGAACGTATCTCTTTGGACCTAATTTAAAATTCCAGCGGTTTCTTCAATTTCATTTTAATATATCAGAGTAAGTTTTATGCTGGATGTCTCAGGTCACTTATCTGAATTCGTATCATACCACTGCAATTGCCTTCGGCCAGTGACATCTAGCGGCCATATTCCCCTCAGCTGTTTCCCTCGTAGTTGCAAGCACAGTACGGCATTACGGACCATGAGTGTCTGACATTTCATCCTAATTTTACTCTATGTGATCATGTTCGCCTCCGTAGCGCAGCGGCAGCGTTACCCGTACCACGCAAAGGGAACCGTTTTTGATTCCCGGCAGGAGGCTGGGTATTGTGTGTTTGTCATTGTGTGTTTGTCCTTCATCATCATTTTATAATCATTGACACGCAAGTCTCCGAAGTGGCATAAACTAAAAAGACTTGCACTAAGGCAGCGGAACCCCGAAAGGGCATATCCCAGCCAAGAAATGCCATACGATCATTTCACTTCTATGTGATCATGCCATTTCTGGCAACATATTTTATTTTCTCAGTCTGTTAACTTCATGAAGACCGGCGAAGTAATTTTCCCGACTTTATATATCACGATATAGCTTGTAATAGTTGATAGCCTAATATTACGTACTCGTACATCTTTTCATAAATATACACGTTTTCTGATTTTAGATCCGTTTGAACGTTGTCATGAAAGAGTCAAGCCTTTACCTGAATAAACAGATATTTGCGATCAGAGACTATTCTGGCATTTACTGAATATGTGATTAATATTCATACAAAAGGTATTATTATTTTGTGGGAAGTAAATCGGGCTTCGAACTAGATGGAGTTTTGACATTCTGATTGTTCCCACGTAAAGTCAAGCGCCGGCACGACGGTTACGAATGTTAGAGCAGAGAGGGCTGTGAGACGACGTCAGCCAGTGGTACGTCGACCAACCCCTCTCTAGGAAGACGCCGAGACAGCAGTGGCCTCTAAAAGGCGAAGAGGACGTAAGCACTGCATCTGCCTGACCGCAGACCAGTTGAAGACTACCCGTACTACGAGCTCTACAGCTGCGACTTGGGAACTGTACGGTTTCACTCGTATTAGGAGTTGTGTACACAGAAAAGACTTGTTCTTCGTCTGTCGCCATTTGCTTTCGACACCACTGTAAATTCTGAGTTAAGTATTGTCATTCATCTTACTGTAATAAAAATTCATTAATATGATTTGCTTGAATTGTTTGCTAGCGACCCGAGAAAGCAGGTTACCTAGGCACCCTATATTAGACGACTGGGCAGAACACAACATTAATAATACCCTAACTAACGACAGAGGACTTATGTCACTCGATCGTCACTGAGCAAGTCACCTTCAAATTAATTCAAACTGTTTGAAATTACTTGCATTATGTAATTAAACAGGAGAAATGTCAGGATTGTAGTTTACAAGCTGAAAAAAAGTTTGAAATATATTGGTCCAATTATTATTGGCAAAATGATACGTCGAATGCTCTTACATCCTTACCGCACCGATTCCAGAACCAGATGAAGGAAACTATCTACTGACGTACCTTTTTTTCAGATACAACAATTATAATTATCAGTTAACGAAGATTGGTATTATGTCACTGAGTTGCGAGACGATACATCTATGGATACGAAATGAGAGAAGGTCAGTCGAAAATGTCACTGGTACTTATGTACATTCTTCTATAAATTTCTAAGTAACTTTTCCAAGTATAGGAAGGATTCTTTTTTACATGTAGATGGTTTCAGCAGGTCTCGCTGAATAATAAAGAGCGAAACAATCAAACGGAACACTTTCATGTTGCCGGCCGGAGTGGTCGAGCGGTTCTAGGCGCTTCTGCCTGGAACCGCGCGACCGCTACTGTCGCAGGTTCGAATCCTGCCTCGGGCATGGATGTGTGTGATATCCTTAGGTTAGTTAGGTTTAAGTGGTACTAAGTTCTAGGGGACTGATGACCTCAGCTGTTAAGTCCCATAGTGCTCAGAGCTATTTGAACCACTTTCATGTTACCGATGTAGTGACGTGCAGTGAAAACTAGTTTGTCAAGGTGACATGCAGGTCGTTACCAGAAACGCCAGACCACGTTCACTGTTAATATTCATCGCATAATGTAGTTGTTAGCTGTTTAAGGATGTTCTGCAGTGTTCACAGAGACCGCATTCGTTAACTAACGCAATGTGTACAGAGAGAACATTGCTTTAGTTTGCGGGTTTGAATTTACACGGACGTAGTAGTAATATGGTGTAAGCGCTGTTTGTCTGTCACAGTATCAGGTCAATGTGACATCAGCAACTGACAACCTGAATGTCACTGCGAAAGCGTCTGACTCAAAAACAGAAACAAAATGTCACACGTTATAAACCACAGCAATCAACCTCAGCCATTGTCAGATCCTCCTGGTTGTAACGGTGCGACATCTTATAAAATACTAAAGCAAATGTACTTTACGCTCGATTTCCTGCGGTCTTCTTCAGAGCGAATTTGAGTTACCTAAGGCAGCCATGCCTAATTATTCTTTTTTTCTTCCAGTACATTGTCGAGAAGTAGTACAGCATGCTCATATGGTAATTAATATTAATAGATGATCCTAGGTTGCAGAATGCACTTTATTGGCTCTAAAACGACGATTTTCACCCGGGAACGACATCATCAGATTACCTCGTGCGATGTGGGTCATCAGTCACAGAAGAGCGGAGTAAGACCACGCTCATAACCTGTAAAAGCAGCCCTACCTGCCTGAAACGCATCGTTTATGAGCCAATAAACGGCATTCTGAAACCTAGAACTGGCTTTTAATGTTAATTATCCCTCGTCCACAGAAAGTCCACAGCAGATCTGGCCAAACGTTGGTTGAACTTAGTATTTCAAGTCCCGGCAGTGCACCCAGCAGCAGTTCAATGAGGTGGCACATATTCATGGAAATTGCTGATGCTGTGAATATGTATGTTGACCATACGCAGTGGAGTGATATCTTTAAGAGTACCGTAATAAAATGCGTGAGTCGAGTAATGGTCATCACCTTACTTTTGGCAGTTATTTTTAAGTTCTTTTTGTTTTATGTCTTATTTTTAGATTAATGTTAACTGTAATGTATTAATGATCAACTCATCTTTTGAAAAGAGGGTTTTAATGTGTCCTGTCTTTCTTAACTGAGACAGGAATTGCTACATGTTAAGTGACAAAAGGAGTAACTCGTTAAGCAATTTGTTGATTAAACTGCTAAGGAATTATTCAATTTAAAAGAAAAAAAATTCAAGATTCAAGCCTGAATTATCTAGTGGCAGGTGCTGGATGACAATTCATTGTCAACTTTATTTGCGTCACTTTCTAAAGCTAGCTTTTTGGTTGATTTGGCTATTCAGTTTTAAAAGAGGCAAAGATTGACGTATTTGAATGTCTCGTTGTTTCGGTCTACATGAAATTGTCTTAATGCTAGATGGTTTTAAGGCTGCCTATTTCTAGTCAACGAACCAACTGTTAAATCCGCACTCACAACGGATAAGTACTCACTTTCACTATATCACTCGGCGACTTTGAGTGAGACCGTTGCATTTGCGTATTACGGGATCCTCGCTGAGCCGTATAAAATCCCTTAGACCAAACTGGCTGTTAAATGTGTTGTTATTGGTTTAAAGTTATTATATATCGCGAGGCGGTGGGTCTCGTCTGCGCGAGTGAAATATTTATTCCTTGACTTAGCGTTGCTCCATGGCGAGCGAAGAAATGTAAGAAAATCGATATGTGACCGGAGGTATATGAATTGTGCGCAAAGAAACATTCATTGTATAATTTGTGGTTTTTGAGATTCACAAGCGATATTTAACGTTAAGTGGACAGCCATAATACAGTCTGGTGCATTTTAAAGATAATTTCGCGTATTTATTTGTGATCAAAAGATTCTGCAATTAACTATAATGTCCAAGCATGTATAGGACTTCGAAAATTTTTGATCGATGTTTGCTATAGAACCTGCTTCAATAACACGGTCAAAGGCATAGAGGAAGTATTCTCTGCTGAAACGAACTCTTTTCACTCGAGAGAATCATCAAATGACCAAATGCAAATGGCAGTATCCCAATTCGAAAATATCGTATGGAAGTTTTCTTTCTCTTACAGGTGAAGGATTTTACAGGCGACCGTCGGAGTCGGCAGCCGCTTCTACACCACGAGAGTAATTTGTCTACGTGTACCAAATTACCTACGCTGTGGGAGTAGTCGACGCCGCTCTGGAAATTGATATTGTCCATTACAGACATACAAACAGAGACACAACACACACTAGCTCAATAACAAGGAGTTTAATATTACCAGCTTAAAAACTTTAATTTCTTCTTTGGAGGCATAATAGCCGTGTCCACGATGATGTGAGATGTGGCTCAGTATCCGAGATTGTCTCAGTCCAGTTGGCATTTTTTGGCAGAAAAACGCTTCGTGCACTGGGTGTCAGCACGAACCAGAAGTAGCGCGATCTGCCATTAAATGACCTTTACATCAGCTACCGCTGTCAATTGTGGTTATACATAAATGCCCTCTCATCAGCCAATGGTCCAGTCTCACAAAACTGTATCCAGTTATCTATCTCATGTCTGTGTTTCCCTAAGACTGGAATACTATTCAGCAAAGGCATACAATATTGTATTATAGCCACCATCTGCAAGATATGTGCTCCACTAAATATTGTAGGCGCACTATGCGATCGCGTTTCTCTTTGTGTTTTTGGGTTTATAACTGGTAAACAAATGTTCACAATAAAGTAAGTGAAGCAGAAGGATCTCACGCTTGATGTTCCAGAGGTTCCAAGTTGGTACATCTTCAGAGTTTCTCGTACGTCATAGATCATGGCATAACATCCAGGGCATATAGCTCTGAGAACATGGTGACATAGCCAGACCTCATGATTATCTGCTTGAAGTGGCTGCCTGAAAATAACTTGTCTATGCTGCGACTAGCATGGAATACTATTTCCCAGTGGCGGTGTTTTACGGTGTACTAAGCAATGTCCTACAGATATCTGTGCATGCCCGAACAGGCTACATAGCTGTCCGCAAAACAGTCGCTACAGAACAGTGTTACAGGCTTAGAGAGAACGCGAATTACAGCAACTGTGCGAGTGCAGGGCTTGGACACACGGTGACATAAGGGTTTTGGGTCGGTCTTGGAGTCATGCTCGGTTTACGGAAGTGGTTAAGGCGACCGATTGCGTAAAGCGGGAAATCCAGGTTCTAGTTCTGGTCTGGCACATATTAGCGCATGTTACCAATACATGGCGCAGATGAAGTCTAATCGTATTCGCAATCGCAAATACATTTCTTCTACGGCGTGTAATACTTACCACTGATGAGCCGCTAAACCTGCGGTGTGTACACCCTCTGCCATGAATATGTCGTTGTCCAACCATGGTAAAGATATAAAATAGAAACGTTTTTGCCTTTAAGCGAAACAGTATGCAGAGTGTAACAAAAAGGTATGGCCATTTGTCGCACATAGAGGAAGATATTCTGTTACATGTACATGGTTCCTAAAATGTTTCATGTCCACCTTAGAGCACAGTTCCTACAGCTCTTCAACCCATTAAAGATGGGAAATGACAGAAAAGGACGTATCAGCATTGTATAAAACAAATTCCTAAATTAAATGTTCAAAATACCGCCCGTTAGCAAGAATACAGGCATCGACATGCCATTATATTGAATCCCTGATGCACTGATGTATCCATGAATAATTGAGTATTGTTCGTAACCCTCCAGTATACGGGCGTGAAGATTCTGTACACATTGTACCGTGGTTACGTATAAAAGAGCTTTCAAATGCCCCCACAAATAATAAGTGTATTGGGTTTAGATCCGGAGAGCGTGGAGGCAAAGAAATTGATCACCTCTGCGTATCCATCTGTCACGGTATCTGTTAATTAAAATCCTACGAACATTAACGCTAAAATGTAGAGGAAATGCAACGTAAATAAAATACTTGTTTATCGCACACGTAAAGGCTCATGTTCCAGCAAATAGATACAGTATTCCCTAAAAAAGCATGGTCTCCGTTGAGATTTGGTGGAAGAACAGGAGACCCGAATAAACAGTTACCAACAATCACAATTAATGAGAGATTCCGAGCTATTTGCCCGTGATCGAATGGATTTCACATTACAACCCAACGTTTCATGCCCATATGCGGAGGATAGTTTCAAGGGGGGGGGGGGTCATAGTTTCTTTGAGAGTCCGATTCACATCCTGGCTCGCTTCTGACTGCAGCGAACTACGTTTACACGTGCTGGTGTGTCACGACGTCACATGCTTCGAATACCCGAGCGCAATTGGCCGTTGTCGGTTGGCGTCGTCCGCTGTTACTATCAACCAGTGGTGGAAGATTGGTATACATCTTCTTCAGCACAGGATTTCAGATGTCACTCAATCTCACGCCCTTCTCCCTCCTAATGAAGTTCCTGGGTTTTTTTAACAGTCTCTAAGGCCTCTCTGTACATTCTTTCATGGTATCCACCTCGTGGCTGCCAGTACTTGAGTCCTATCAAACTGAATGTGGTTGTCTCCTGGCTCCAAAGCATGTTCCACAATTACTGATCTATCAGTGTCTTCCCTTATACTGTTGCCACTGTGACCTTGTTTTCTGACAGTTCTGTTTTTAGTACCCAAGCACACCTCCTCACAACTACAAGGAATCCTATAAATTCCTGATTTTTCCTGCAGTTTGCGAGCATCTTTGGCCAAATGTAGGTGATCCTGTATTTTCCGAGTGGGTTTGTAGATTACCACGATGTTCCGTTCTGTTAAGATTTTTTTCTATGCGATAATAAAGGCAGGAAAACAGTCGATTTCACAGGCGCTTGTGCTTCGCTATGACCTCTGTTTGTCCGTCTTAACGCTCTTTTTACCTCTGCTGACAATAACGATTCTTGAGCAGTGCACTGATAAGGTGTTTTAACTCCGTGTCAAGGAGCACTGGTTCGCACATGTTCCTTGCTCTATCGACCTAGACTTTTATGATGTCACGCTTTTGTTGTGAGTGGCGGTACGAATCCGTATGTAAGAAACGATCTGTGAGCATGGAATTTCCATAAATATGTGGTCTATGCTACCACCTTTCTCGGAACTCAACACATCAACAAAACTTAATCTTTCGCCTGCTGGAAACTGCAGGAATTTATAGCATTTCGCGTAAATGTGGGGCGGTGTCCGTAGGTGCAACAAAAAGAACGGTCAAAAACGACTTGAAGGGAATAAGGGCAACTGTAGAATGGGAGCGATTCACAAATTAGCTGTTGCGGGACATGCTTTGCATCCAGGAGACCACCTCACTCTTCTTTATGGGACCCAAGTACTGACAGGCGGAAGCGAATACCGTGAATGGGTCTACAGAGAGACCATAGCGACTATTAAACACCCCAGGAATTTCAATAGGGAGAAGATGGAGAACGTGAAATTTAATGGCATTAGGATTCCTGTGCTGAAGAAGATGTTTACTTGTCTACGACAGAAAAAAGGTCAGCATTGGTCGTAATGTCGTCTGTCGTTTCTATTGCATTTCATATCTAGGTTTCAAATGACAGTGCAATTATCATCAGTGCATTGAAAGTAGTCATATAGACTGAACGTAATTATGACGATACGTTCCAGTCTAACTCAGGGATTTGCAAGCACTAATCCAATTTTTGTACATGCCTGAGTTAGAGTGAAATGTGTCGTTATAACTGCGTTCGTTCTTCATGACTACTTACAACACACTGCTGACTGAAATCTAGATCTGCATGCAATAAAAAAGACAGATGACACTATGACCGGTTCTCTTTGTCTTGGATGACATATCGGTCGTGGGGCGCAATGACTCCCATGAAATCAAACACGATGTTTACTGGTCTTCCACGATTGGGTGACAGCAACAGCGGACGACATCAACAAACAACGACCAATTGGCTCGGTTATTCGACGCATCTGACGTTACTTCACTGTGGGAGAGCACTCTTAAACCGAAGTTTGCTGCTGTCAGTAGTGAGCCAGGGTGTGAATCGGACATTGAAAGAAACTACGATCCTTCTTGAAAATGTCCTCCGCAGACGGAGACGAAACGTTGGACTTTAATGTGAAATCCTTTCCACCGCAGCTTAATAGTCCTGAATATTTGATAAATTGTGACATTTCCGGTTACGATCATTTTCATTTTACAGTTACCAACTATGCCGCCCAAAAGTTGACAGCAAATGTTTGTCGATGACGTGACTGCAGAATTTCATGTGTACTCTCGACATCTCATAAGTGCTGATAGCGAAAATTTACAGTCAGATCACGTTGAAACGAAGTGTCATCCGTGAACGGCACATTTAAATTACAGTGAGCTTTTTTTCCCTAAGGGATGAGGCCCCTCCAAGCCCATAACGACGTGGTGACCAACCAAATGTTCTACTGACACCTTTGTATAAAATGTGAGTTTTTGAATCAGGAGTCACAGGATGCGGGCTGTGATGTTATCCATGCGTCTGGGTAAGATTGGTACAAATGGCTCTAAGCACTATGGGACACGTCTGAGTCTGTGTAAGATTACTCATTTACATGGTCCATCAGGAGGTAGACAGTGGACGAAAGCGACCGAAGGGTAGCGGTTGTAAGGGCGGTGTAAAAAAGTGCCAAGGCAAGCGCCAAGAGAAAAAAAGCCTCTGCGACAGTAGGACGGGTAGCAAGGGCAGTAGCGGATTGCTGGCTGCGACAGTGCATGTAAGGTGAGGCTATGTTAGTGTGAGGTATCGTGCATCGTTACCTATGTCGCTGCGTGTTCGTTATAGCTGGGTCAGTCCGGATGCTGCAGCTGGGCTCTTGTGGGTTCTCCTGTGCCTGCTGCAGTGGCTTCGTCCCTGTAACAAAGGAATTCAGCGTGGCAACGTATGCGTTGCCATTACGTCCTCCACTGCGCCGTGTCGTCAGTGACTTGGAACAGCTTCACCAGGCTGGTGCTGAACGGCGGCAGCCCGCCACCGTTCGGCGTCCTCCGCTACTGCATGCTGCAGCTCTTCCGCAGCTGAGCCTCGAGCAGCTCTGCATGCTCAGTGAACTGCGCCGCAACAGCATCGGAGAAATGCATACCGTTCGTTCACGCTTGTGCGATGATGGCTGCTTTTTTGGCTTCTCGGTCCCTTGTGGGGGCCGCCCCCACGGCGGTCGGCGACGCCGCCGATACCGGTGGGGTGGCGGTTGTCTTCTTTGCACCTTTCACCTGCGGTGCCACTGGGGCGGCCGCTGGGGAAGGCACGCGAACGTCTTCTGCGAGGTCGCAGGAGTGTTCGCAGGTGTTCGAACCCCTTCTGCTGCACGGAGACCTTGGGCGAAGACTGCACGCAGTTGCCTCAAAGCCTCTTCCTTCACTGAAGCCACGGCGGCTGCGAAGGCAACCCTCTCTGTCACCACGACGGCTTTGAAGGCTGCTGTGGCCTCCTTCACGGCGGTGCCGAGGTCGAGGCCACAGTTCTTCTCGGGGGCACGAGCTGCATCCTGACCGCCCGCCTCATGGCGGTCGTCCCCACTCTTGGCTGGTGGAGCTGCTTCAGCGCTGTCCCTCAGCTGGGCCGAGCTGGTCTGCGCCCTATGTCTTTGCCTACGTCGTCTTCTCTTCTTCGGCTGCGTTGGTGCGGCCACGGCCACGCCGCCGCTTTCGGCACGGCTGGGGCTTGAGAAAGCTGGGCAGCTGCGCCAGCTGGTGACGTGCGGGCCGCCATACAGGGCGCAAGTCTGCAGAACGTTACTGATGCGGTCGCAGGCGAGGCTGTCGTGCCCGCCGGAGCACTTGACGCACCGTGCCGCGTTGCGGCAATACTTCGCGACATGGCCCTCGCACGGCACCTAAAGCACTGGGGCTGGGGGTCCATGGTTGTCGAGAGAGCTTCTGACGTAACCGATAAGCTCAGCAACTTCCGCAAGCTGAAGATGTCGCTCTCGGCGTCGGCCGTTTGCACGGTCACGGCGTAGAGCAGCGCCCTCTTGTTGTTGGTCCGGTTGTGCAACCTTGTGGTTGCATTACCAAACCCGGCTCGCAGCAGCCCTTCCCCGACCGCTGCCTCGTCACAGCACCAAGGTAACCCCCTTAGAAGTGCCTTGGTCGTCTTCTTCCTTCCAGCGGAGGGTGCCTTCTCATGCGCTGGCGACGCGTTGACAATGTGGTCGGCCACGGCGGCCTTGATCGCTCTGTGGTCAGCCACGTTTGCAGCCCGAACGCAGATCAGCGAGTCTGTGTCGACAGACTCGTAGACCATCTCGTTCTTGGCGCAGTTAGTCACTAAGTCGAACAGCGCTGTCCACCCGCTTTTGCACTTGTCGTGTAAAGTGGGGGGGGGGGACACAGACTGCGACTCGCCTTCTCGGGACTTCCTTGCTTGGTCGGCAGACTCGTTGAGTTGCACAACAGAAGGACCCTTCGTAGCAGCAGGTTTACTCTGCGCGTACATCCTTCCCATGCTGTGGGGCGCAGAACACGACAATCTGCTGGCGTTGTGAAAGCAACACACGACAATTTGCTTCCCGCGGCGCCCACAGCACCGAACATCTTCACGGGCTAACAACGGCCGAGTAAGCGTAGCGCGCAGCGGCAGCGATGCGCACACCTCGCTAGCTCAGGCCGCTCTGACAGTTACAGTGAGCGTTGACACACTGTTGAATCACCCACTCGCTGACGCGTACCTGTGCAGGTAATCAGTTGCTGATATATGAAATGCCCGCTAAATCACGCAGTGCTAACAGGTAATTACAGTTATTTAAAGGGCCAAGGGAGTTGCGGTCGGATTCATTTCACAATTGTAATTTATTATCATTTAGTTCAGAAAAACGCTTTTGAAGGAATTAAATTTGCTTCGCGAATGAAGGCCTCCAAAGAGATGCTTTAGAATAAGTTAAATTTTGAAAACACATGACACACAGTTAAATTTACGAATAAGGTAAATCGTATACATATGAAAGATCAGCATGCGGAGCGGCTGAAGGCCGCCGGATTAAATCTTCAGAATTCCAATAATACTATGACGATTACTGAAGGCAGAAGGCCACAATGTTCTAAGATGCTAACAGGGCCGATGGCCCACAAGGTGTACAGAAAGAGATGAACAAACGCAATAAGATGGCCGAAGGACACAAAGTTAAATTCTGCAAATTAAGGAAATACATATTGCAACAATTGGTAAAACAATATATTAAGTTTAAGAATTTTCTTTTTGCAACACCAACGGCGGAAGACCCACAATAACTTGAAAAATATTTCAGAGGAAATTACAATAAATTTTCAAGAGCAGAAGGCGATAATGTTTGGACTTGAAAACATGTTTCCAGGGCTGAAGGCCACAACTAACCTTGCCAAATTAAAAATATAAAATAGAGTGAAATTACAACAACATTAACACCGCCAAAAGGATATTTCAGAGAACGGCACTCAGGAGTCTCCAGTGGATCGGTCTGCCCTCGTTCACTTAAGCGAGACAGGTGGTGAGTCTAACTACACTTAATTCGTGAGAACCCAACCAAGGGACAGTCACCGACCGACCGACCAACAGCTTGCTTGCCACGGTGGAGTACACGAGAACTGCTTGCCACGATGGAGCACACGAGAATTCAAAGTCCCCCCCACCACCCCAAAAATTACAAGTATCACTATCCCAAACAAACGCGTATGTGAACTGAGCTGCCAAAACTTCACCATGATGGACAGCGACAACAGGTGAGGAAAGGACGCTGAATGGAAGTACGTTAGTGGCCAGGCCAGATAACAGGAACACTAACAGCAACAAGGCAGAAAATTCCGCAGGTGCACTCAAATTGTAGTCAACCCAAATAGTTAATTGCACCGCACGGCGGCTAAATTTCAGCAATAGAAACACTCAGTGTTCCTCACATGAAAACCTCCCCAACAGAAAACCACCGAAACTATAACCACCACAACATGAATGGACGTGGCTTGGGTAGTTGGAACCACTACTCAACTTTCACGTCCTGGGTCGGTGAACCACGAAGCTCGTAGCGATCGGGCAGCTCCACACACGCTCCTACACTGCACAGGGACCGCCAGTGGACCCAACCGACTGCACGGCGCCGAGACAACTTCCCGGGTCCGCAGCAACCAACCGACTCGCCACAGAATGCCGACAACATCTAAAATAGTCGTCACTGGAAACAACACCAACTACACACACAACCTGACAAATACTTGCACGAAGACCTGAACGATACCCAACAGTAACTAAGCACGCACGAAGATAAATCGGATGTCGATGCGCACACACACACACACACACACACACACACACACACACACACACACACACAGCCGACTCATGAACGATCGGCGAGCCAAAACGCGTCGTTCGGCGGGACGACCGACAGACGATCCGCCAAGACCGTGTCCCGGCTCAAGTGATGTGTGGCGGCAATGGTCGGGCGAGCCACGTCGACGCAAACCTCACTGCTGCTCCAACCCGACTGCACTAGTGCCGCATTGCAACTCTCCCACTAGCAGGTCCGGACTGCGCTCCAGACGCGTTCCAACTGACTCGCAGACCCAAACTCGCAACCCGAACTCGCTATCCGAACTCCCTTACGTCAGACAACTACCGGGAAGTAATAGCAGTCGAGAAAAGATACTACGAGAGGGCATATATCGATACGCGATGCTAACGCCGCTACAGTCAGACAGATCAACAACTCAGTGACAGTAGTAATTTAAACTAATGTAGTGAGGTGGAAGTACGTTAAAACAGGGTGTAAAATACATGTTGGCAGGAACGGGAGCGACGCACGAATCAATATATTTTTACAAATTGTGCGGGATGTGGGTAGAGCAATCTCGCGTCCATCAATCTCCAGCCATGTTGGTAATATCCAATCGGGTCACCGCTCTTCAGTGGCATGGGCATTACCATCTGCTAATCCGTGCAGCAAATGGTTACCTGACAACTCAGCTTTTGTGTACCCTTCCATTGCACTGTACCGGCACTATGTCCATGATGAACACTAAAGAGTTCATGCGATATGCTTACAAAGTCCGTGGTTAACATTAAACAGTTGATGCCACGTGCTTGATGCTAGCAGAGCATTGAGACTTGCCGCATATCAATACAAGCAATGAAATGAGTCACATTTCTGAACCAAGAGTGGAAATAGGAAATCTGGGGTAAGTTCCTATTGGAAAAAACTGCTGAGGTCATCGGTCCATAGGGGTATTCACTACTTAATCTAACTTAAACAAACTTACGCTAAGAGCAACACACATACACCCATGCCCTTGGGAGGACTCGAAACTCCGACGGGAGCAGCCGCGCGAACCGTGGCAACCAAGAGCGAATTTCGAACATATCGTGTTGGAAAATGTTTCGTAATGCTGGTACTTTCTGCTTATGTGTGTTTCCCGTGATTAATATGATTATGAGGAGAAGTAGAAAATGAGCTCTAACATAGTCACAAAGCATTTCCGAACTCACTATAATATAATACATTTTGTTTTTCTATATGTGAGAAAAGTTACACCCTGTGTAAAAATGGCTCTGAGCACTATGGGACTCAACTGCTGAGGTCATTAGTCCCCTAGAACTTAGAACTACTTAAACCTAACTAACCTAAGGACATCACTAACATCCATGCCCGAGGCAGGATTCGAACCTGCAACCGTAGCGGTCTTGCGGTTCCAGACTGCAGCGCCTTTAACCGCACGGCCACTTCGGCCGGCACACCCTGTGTAAACGTTGACATGGTTTTACCGAGTACACCAATATTGTGCAATATTCTATCAATATTTATAAAAGAAATTTTTAACAAATGTGACAATGAAATCTCATATCCTGCAGTACTTTCATTATCTAGGAACCTAGCATTTCAAACTTCAATGTCTTCCGTAATTTGTGAGTGATGCTCCTCATAAAATGAAATTTCTGGTCACCCAATCTTGTCAGTCTCTACTGGGCGTTTCATTGAATTTCTTCTCCGTAATTTGCGGCGTCTGTCATGCTATTTTGATTATGAAATCCAGTGTGGCTTTTTGGATTGCTACCACATTCACTACAGTAATGTTCCTAGTTTTAAAGGAAACATAATTCTATTTTATTTATTGCTCCAAGTGAAATAAAATGACTCTACGTAAAAAACAAACAATCTGAAGTGACAGCCAGTCGAAAGTGGTAAAGCACTGTAATGAAGTGGATTATGATTATAGTGCTTCGACCTCAAAAACGATTCAAACAAATTAATTCATTGTCTTCGAGTACGAGTATTCTGAGAACATAATAACGTTTCCCGAGACAAGCTTATATTATTTAAATTACTTTCATATAAATGAATGCACCTATTCATAATGCTTCGCTTTCTCACCATTGAGGCTGACAGATGACTCTTTCAAGGCAAATCACGCTCTGCCTGTTTCCCGCCTGCTTGCGCAAGTGCGCTTTCTTGGTAGTTTGACCATTTGCTCCGACAATTGTTTTCTTTCTTTTGTTGACGTTCGAAGGATGCTTTTTATCAAATGAAATTTAAATTACAAAATCATCAATATGAGTGAAGGCTTCCGCTTTGCCAGACAGGTTTTTCAAAAAGTTAGATATTAAATGTCATTACTATGTATTGTTTCTGATATGGGACTTCCTTCGATATGCTGTCGCTTAAGCACATAAGCAGCCTACTATCAGAGTTTTCCCACACTCTACGTCCATGTCGTGTGTCCAGCTGTTACCTGCGGAGTGACAACCCGGCTTTCGACTGGCTCGTACAGCTACGGCAGCTCTTTACTGTACGACAATCGTAACCTGCAATGTGGCACAAAAGCCACGCAGCATCTTCTAGCTTCATTGAAGCGTGACGGGGTGGTTGAAAGCAGATCAGCAAACAAAAGCGGGAACACAATTTCTGCGTGCTCTTTCCCAGAGATACTTTATGGGCTTAAAACAATTATCTCTCCTCCTACACTGTACGGTTTTAACCAGAAATTTGCCTTTGATATCAGTTACATTTAAAGACATAATTGTAAAAAGTGTACTGGAGAAGAGGATACTTTACATTTTAAAATTTATTTGGTGCCTACAACGGAGGTATCCTAGGTAACAGGCAACTGTACCCGACGTCACTGCCTTTTAATGCGAGTAAATCACCTGGCTTGATTTAGCAAAACCTCAGAACTACATTGTCGGGGAAAAACGTAGCACCCCCCCCCCTCCCCTCCGAACTGCTTGAATGGTATAATGTGCATACTGGGGGCTGTAGTGTTAGTGACTCATTCATCACGGTCATCGGCACTCAGAAGGTGCTCAGGAGGTCTGTCTGGAGCCCTCTGGTTTCACTATGCCAGCAGCAACTGCGCTGGGATTGGAGGTGAACAGTGTTCGCCACATTCATTCTGCAGTACAACCATGCCCCACCTGCGTGTACATATTCCTTTTCAACAGTTTCAACCACTTGCACGGGGACTGCGGAAAGTTGGGTGGCAGTATCAACGAACTGCTGCACTTGTTGGGCACTGTATATCGGTGGTGTGTCGTTGCTTTCAACAGTGGTTTGTCGAAGATTCCCACACTTGTAGACCAGGTTCCGGACGACCGCGAAGTAGAGATTAGCGTCAACGTCGATGCACTGAGCGTGTGAAATGATATTTAAATCAAGATCCTAAGCTGTCGACAGGAGTTGAGGTACATCAACGGGGACAGTTGAAAATGTGTGACCCGACCGGGGACTTGAACCCGGGATCTCCTGCTTACATGGCAAACGCTCTATCCATCTAAGCCACCGAGGGCACAGAGGATAGTGCGACTGCAGGGATTTATCCCTTGCGCACTTCCCGTGAGACCAACATTCCCAATTTAATGTCCACGCACTTCATTTGTAGTGCCCCTGCCCGTTACAATCGTTACTCGCGGCAGACAATCTTGCTGAGTCCCGTAAGAGTTCGGGCAATGCGTGAGCATCCATGTATGTCCGAAAGAACAGATACCATCTTCATATAGTTAAGGCCAGCCGGCCATTGACCTTCTTCTGTGCTGGATGCACGTGCATTGCCCGAATTCTTACGGAATTGTCTGCCGCGAGTAATGAGTGTAATGGTTCAAAATGGTTCAAATGGCTCTGAGCACTATGGGACTTAAGATCTCAGGTCATCAGTCCCCTAGAACGTAGAACTATTTAAACCTAACCAACCTAAGGACAGGGTTATTTGGTAACCGTGATAGCGTTACGGAGATGTTTAATACACTCAAGTGGCAGACTCTGCAAGAGAGGCGCACTGCATCGCGGTGTAGCTTGCTCGCCAGGTTTCGAGAGGGTGCGTTTCTGGATGAGGTATCGAATATATTGCTTCCCCCTACTTATACCTCCCGAGGAGATCACGAATGTAAAATTAGAGAGATTAGAGCGCGCACGGAGGCTTTCAGACAGTCGTTGTTCCCGCGAACCATACGCGTCTGGAACAGGAAAGGGAGGTAATGACAGTGACACGTAAAGTGCCCTCCGCCACACACCGTTGGGTGGCTTGCGGAGTATAAATGTAGATGTAGATGTAGATGTAGACATCACACACATCCACGCCCGAGGCAGGATTCGAACCTGCGACCGTAGCGGTCGCGCGGTTCCAGACTGTAGCGCCTAGAACCACTCGGCCACTCCGGCCGGCAATAAGTGTAATGGGCAGGGGAACTACGAATGTAGTGTGTGTATATTAAGTTGGGAATGTGGGTCTCACGGGAAGCGTCCAAGAGATGAATCCATGCAGTCTCACTATCCACTGTGCCCTCGATGGCTTGGATGGTTGGAGAGTCTGCCATGTAAGTAGGAGATCCCGGGTTCGAGTCCAAGTCGGGTCACACATTTTCAAATGTCCCCGTTAATGTATATCACCGCCTGTCGACAGTTTAGAGTCTTCATTTAATTATCATTTCATTCTAAGAGACCTGCACGGCTTCATACACAGAGCTAGTAGCGGTAATCGTCTGAAAATCACTCAGGATGAAAATGGGGGCACGTTGCACATCCTGTGTCATCGGGGGCTATTGGGAACCTTCTGATTACAGCAGGACTAAGATCACTTGTGTTTCTGGCCACGCTATAACTGACACCACCCTACTGTCAAACAGTATTACTTCGGTATGGAAGAGCTGGCTTCTCAGTAGAATGACGCTCTGTTGTCATCAGTATTGGCAGCAGGTTCTGTCTGTATGTGAGTGATGGAAGTGCACGCGTACAGCGTAGATCTGGTGGGTTGCCTACTCCAGAGTGCATTCGAATATGGTGTGAGGGCATCACTTACAATCTGTGGTCACAGCTGGTGGTTCTCTAGGGTGGAGTAGCCAGTGCTCACTATAATGGAAGGGTGGTTATGCCCGTGCTGCTGCCATTTCTTTAGCAGGAAAGTGATTTACACGTCCACATACAGCGGCTGCGACCCAACGTGTTCTTCGTGGTGTATAATAACTGTCTTGGTGACAATGCCATCAGACTTGTCGCTTACCGAACACGTATGGGACACGATGAATTAGGAACTTATGCGTTCCCCAGGGCCTGCGAATTGCCGAATTGGATAAAAATCCTCAAGAAGCTTATGGCATTCCATGGGAGGGAGCCGTTCGGAACCTTCTGACAGGGTGGCTGAGCTCAGGCAGTTACCCTATCACGTGTGGTTTAACACAGAACCCATGCCCAGGGTTACGGGAGAAGACCTTAATGTCAGCGACGGCGGAGAAGAAAGACTTCGGAACGGCGTAGCTGGCAGATGAGGCAATCCTCCTTTCTAGGGATTAAATGAGAAGGGAACTACTGCCTTCTAGTGGAGGAGAAACTCCAAATGCTGAGGGAGACAACCCCAACAGAAAATCCTTTCTTGCGTTAGGCCTAGCAAGCCAGTAGGAGGGTCTTCATATAGTGCTTTCAAAACACAGACGAGCCTCGGAACGATGAAATATCTAGTGATGGAAGAATAACCAACGAAATTAATAGGAGGTTACAGAAGGGAGGAAATTTCTACCAAACAATAAAACACCTAATTTTGAATAAGGAAGTTTCAGAAAAAGCAAAACTCCTTATGTATGAGTTACTACTTCCCTATTGTCACCTATGGAGGAGAAACATGGACAATGACAGAAAGGGACTGGAGCAGACTGCAAGCAGGTAAATGAAATTTCTCAGAGAAGTTAAGGGTAAAACCAGAATGGACAGGATAAGGAATGTAGATATTAGAAAGGACCTTAAACAAGAAAGTATGAGATAAGAAATTGAAAAAAGAGATTACCATGGTACGGGAATGTTAAGAGGATGCTTGGGCAGAGATTCCCAACATTATGGAAGAACTAAAGATAGGTGGAAAAAGACCTAGAGGACGTCCAATAACACGATGGAAAACGGGAGTGAGAATATCTGTGGAAAGAAGAGGTGTGACCTGGCAGCAAGTGGAGGAAGAAAAGTTGTGGCAGGACCGAGCCAAATGCAGAGGACTCATCAGCACCCAGACCCGGCAGTAGCTGGAGCGGGATCCGGATATAGATAGATAGATAAACACTCTTACAGTGTAGTATTTGCCATCTCAGTCCCCAATTTCTATTTTCTAGTAGTGTATTAGTGCTCGACACCCGAAACCCACTACAAATTGTTACGTTTCAGTTTCTTAAAACTGAGCCAAATTGTTTAGTGCATCGTGCCCATGTGAAGCATAAACCAACATATGATATTTTGTTGCAAATGTGGAAATGACGTCAGAGCTTGGTGAGCAGTTTCTTATCGTTTTCTTTAAATTGGACGTTATTATTTGTACCTCGATTCTATACATAAAATTAAAATTTACTGTGTTCTAGATGCTGGATTACATTCATTTCCTCGTATTTCATGGATCTTGTCTTGAAGTGAAAGACGGAAATTTGATTTAATTGTGCGGGTTTTAGTCTTCATATGACCTACAGTCTAAAATTTAAGGCATTCTTTTAAGATAATGTTCAGTCTTACACTCCGCAATGTTGTCTATCAGGTATTTATGTGTGTTATAGGGTGTTGACTATCCAGAGAGGTCACGAAAGTCACGGGTTAGCGATATGACCATCTACAGATGGCACGCGTAAACAAGCTCTGAAAGGGCACTGCAATTGTAGAGCTGTCGTTTGTATTCAGGTGATCCATGTGGAAAGGTTTCCGACGTGACTATGGCCGCACGACGGGAATCAGCAGACTCTGAACTCGAAATGGTAGTTCGAGCTACAGGCAAGGGACTTTCCATTTCGGAAATCGATAGGGAATTAAATATTTCGAGATCTACAACGTCAAGTTTGTGTCGAGAATGCTAAATTTCAGGCACTACTGTGAGGTGTCCGGCAAATCAAACACCTTCCATGAAAATCCTGACATGATAAGCAAATCCGGCAGTATGTCACATAGCTCAGAATAAATCCTGACATTAAATTAACCAAAGTAATACGATCAACGAGTGAGCAAATGGAATACCACAGACTAACACAAGAACGCCTAAATGCATGTCATACCTTCCCACCGTGAAACAGACGCAGTTCCGAGGGAAGAAACGAGAACAGAAGCCGAGAGCAGAACCGTGTTAAGCTAGAAGGCCCTACGATAAGGGACGGACACCCACGTAGCCAGCCAACAACCAGGACCACCCCCAGCCCATGTTAAAAGATAGAGCCCTCCAGAAGAACAGTATAGATCTTACGATAATACAAAAAGCGCCACACCATCTGCAAGTTTTATTGTGAGACTTTTTCGCGTCTCTGTTACGTTGCAAACGTTAAAAACATTGCCCCACCACGAAAAGTAACCGCAAGGATCACCCCCCCCCCCCCCAGCCCATGTTAAAAGATAGAGCCCTCCAGAAGAACAGTATAGATCTTACGATAACACTACAAGGGCCACACCAGCTGCAAGTTTTAGCGTGAGACTTTTTCGCGTCTTTGTTACGTTGCAAACGTTAAAAACATTTCCCCACCACGAAAAGTATAACGTTTCTCATTGGATAGACAGAATTTTTGTAGGCGGAGCTTAAGGTTAACATTGAGACCCTGATTGGTCAGATGAAAACACAGCCAGATAGTTTTTTTTAAACCAACTTCAGTAAATTGTAGTAAGGAGAAGTTAGGAGAGAGTTGCTTCCGAGACGGCGAGGTGCGTGGAGCTGTGCCGCCCGTCGCCCCCTGACGAACACCGACAAGGTAATGAACGCACGCGATGCCGCATTTTTGAGCGCATAAGGCTTCACTCAGAACTGCAGAAGTCTCATCTATTACATCCCCTTTTTACGTAATACTAGTGTCGATCGTCAATTGAAGCTCATGGTATTCACATTTGCTACGTAAGTGAAAATCTGAAACGCAATTATTTTTCTGTTATATAATTATTGAGAAGCCACATCAGCCACTGTAATTTACGACAAGTTGATAAGTAATTAAACATAATTGAGGGTCACTGTAGACCATTTTGACAGTTTTCTCTTTTGTGAAACTTAATTTAAACCTAGATTATAGATGTGATCCTTCGATCCATTGCAGAACTTGGAAACCCACTCAGCGAATATTCGTTCACATTTTTTTTGAACGCAGTTGGTTTTTATCATCCTGTATTAAAATATTTCCTTTTATCAACAGTGCTATTTATAAACAATGTTTTGTGAGTAGAATAAAATTTCCAATGGTAAACTTAACTGCTTTTTCGACGCTATTTCACCAGCTAACTAAAAATAGGAAAGCCTTGAACCACTTCCACTAACTTTAGTTAGTATTAAGATTCTCTTACAGGGAGTGCAGTGAAGCTGACGCTGAAATCATTAAGTATTTGGTTATATTATCGCTAGTCTCACTGAACTCTTCTGAACTCTATATGTCATGTGTGGTCTGGCGTCTCCTTACCAGAAACAGGTCCCAGGTTCAAACTAGTCAATTCCCTAAAAAACACACTCAGAGCGTCGTTGCGCGAAAGTGGTAGGGAGACACGACTTAAAACAAACAGACACCACGCAGAATGTTAGACTACCTCTCACCACAGGCAAAGCAGAGGTCGACAGTCCTCACTTAACTATCGAGAGCAGCAGCAGTTGCGTAGCTGTCAGTGTTAACAGACGAACAACACTGTGTGAAATAGCCGCAGAATCAAAATGGGCTGTACGAAGAACGTATCTGTTAGGACAGTGCGCCGAAATTTCACGTTAATGGGCTATGGCAGCAGGCGCTCAACGCAAATGTCTTTGCTAACCGCACAACATTGGCCGCAGCGGCTCTTGACCATAACGCTTGGACCCTAGACGAGTGGAAAACCCGAGGCCTCGTCAGATGAATCCAGATTTCGGTTGGTAAGAGTCTCGCAGGGTTTGAGTGTGGCGTAGAATCCACGAAACCATAAAGTTGTCAACAAGGCTCTCTGCGGAGTGGTGACGGCTCCATAGTAGTGTGGATTGTGTTTACATGGAGTGGACTGGGCCCTCTGGTCTAAGTGAACCTATCATTGGCTCGAAATTGTTCTGTTCGGCTACTGGGAGACAGCTAGCAGCCATTTATGGACTCTATGTTCGCAAAAAACGATGGAAGTTTTATGTCTGACAATGTTCCATGTCACCGAGGTACAAGTGTTAGCGACTGGTTTGAAGAACATACTGGACAGCTCAAGCGAGTGATTGGGCCACCCACCTCGCCCAATACGAACCCCACTGAAGATTTTTTGACCATAATCGAGAAGTTAGTTCGCGCACAAACTCCTTCCTGGGCAACACTTTTTCAGTTTTGGACGGCTACAGAGGCAGCATGGCTCAGTATTTCTCCAGGGGACTTCCAATGACTTTTTGAGTCCATGGCACGTCGAATTGCTGCACTACGCTGGATAAAAGAACGTCTAACACGATATTAGAAGCCTCTGCGGAGATTACTTTCAGTGAGAGTCTTACAATCATCATATTCACTATTTTGTGAGAAGAGGAAAACATTGGGAATGACAAAGAATTAACCATAAATCGATCGACTAACTTTCAAGATCTTTTAATCAGGACCAAAACAAGATAAAACGCGCGGGCAAACATGGGGGTCTAAAATGCGTATCTTACGGTGCATGAGCACTTGATCATCTTCGTTACTGTGGAACATATCTCTCTAATGACTTTGAGACGTAGTAGTAAACAGGGACTACGATCAATTATTCATCTTCGCAACTGTGGATCACACATATCTGCTCAACAAGTGATCAAAGCTGCTAAGGTATGCGTTTTAGCTGCCATTTTTACTGAACTCTTTTTCTTATTTTGGTCCATACTACCTTCTCCCAAAGTATGAAAGTGAAGACATGGCAGTACAGGAGATATGTTACACAGTATCGAAGACGAATGGCCGGCCGGAGTGGCCATGCGGTTCTAGGCGATACAGTCTGGAACCGAGTGACCGCTACGGCCGCAGGTTAGAATCCTGCCTCGGGCATGGATGTGTGTGATGTCCTTAGGTTAGTTAGGTTTAATTAGTTCTAAATTCTAGGCGACTGATGACCTCAGAAGTTAAGTCGCATAGCGCTCCGAGCCATTTGAACCATTTTGTAGACGAATAACTGTCCATAACTCTTATGTTATGAGTGTTAAGGCCCATGTTTACTAGATACTTCCTAGTTTTGGTTTATACAACCACCTTAGAGAGTCAATTGTTCGAATTCTGTTTCACCATTTGTATATAGGAAGCACGTGTGGAAACACCCAGTTTGCCGAATGAAATTTACTGTTTATCGTGATTTTTAAAAGTTAACGATTACCTGAGATAACTACCTACACAGGCATGGGCATATGCAAAAGGTGCTTTCTAACTGCCAATGTTTTATTTCTGAAAAACCTTTGTATTAAATGCTATATTTTATCCAACATAAATGACAATGTGACATCAGGCTCTAATTCACAATGAACAAACTAAAAGTTTTAATGACCAGAAGATGAGAGTTAATATCTGTAGAAATCGGTTGCCAAAATCAAGACAAATTTATACGTTGTTAGTCAGTGAATTCTTTTTTTGTCTTTCACTTTAAGATTAATCTTACAGTTGCCTTTATAACATAAAAAGACAATGCTAAACCAATGAGCGATGACGGAAATAAATTAATACCAAAAGCGTCAGCTCGTTCCCACTATCAAAACATTTTTATCCCAGCCATCCCAAGTCATAATCCCAATTGAACATTAGGCTCAGACACTAATCAAGATAATATGTAAAGCACAACGAGATAAGATTTTTAGGAGCAAGTACTTGCAATCTTGACAGTTTGATTAAAATAGTAGGAAAACAATCGAAAGCAGAACGCCTCAATGGGCTCGTTTAAAATAAGAAAATTACCCTCTTTTGCATGCTGTCATGTGTTGCAACCAACTCACAATCTTTGCACATTATCTACACCACACAAAAGACAAATGACGCTGACATATATAAACTAACTTAGCTACAAGTGAAACTTCTTAGGAAGTCGGTTAAGAGAAGCACAGAGTACAGGCATGTCACAGCACATGATAAAATGCTCACGAAACTAGTCCATAAGTTCACGCTCCACCTCAGTGGCTGCGTATCTGCAGGGAACAAAAAGTAGGGTCGACCCAAAGCCATCTTGGAATTCGAGCACACTTTTCCCCATAAACGCCAGTCCGTCAATGCAGATATCCGTTCATAATACGGCCCGATTCAAAATGGTTCAAATGGCTCTGAGCACTATGGGACTCAACTTCTGAGGTCATTAGTCCCCTAGAACTTAGAACTAGTTAAACCTAACTAACCTAAGGACATCACACACATCCATGCCCGAGGCAGGATTCGAACCTGCGACCGTAACGGTCGCGCGGTTCCGGACTGAAGCGCCTAGAACCGCTAGACCACCGCGGCCGGCGGGCCCGATTCGGAGAGGTCCTTGTAGCCTCCCAGAGCCACATAACTGCCACTCGCAGCTACCAGACTGATACGGCGTTAAGCCAAGCGTCGGAACGCCACTCGGAAACGAGAGAGTGGAGGGGGCTGTGAAGAAGACGTCAGCCAATTGCGCACTGACTGACCCCTCTCCAGGACGACAATGCGATGGCAGCGGCCTCTCGGCGAAGGGGACATACACACCACCCGCGGCCCATTTCTGCAGTAGCATCAAGATTAGACACTTCAAGGCCACTTAGGAACTGTATGTACTGAAGAGATTTCTTATTTGCATGTCGCCCTTTGCTTGCGACTCTTCTGTGTTTTTGTCAATGTTAAGTATTGTCATTGTTCATTTCGTAATAAAACTCATTAATAAGATTTATTTGAACGTTGTCTAGCGCTCCGAGAAGGCAGCTTTCCTAGACACCCCATTTCGACGACTAGGCAGGATTCAACACAGATGGCCCTCCTCCGTTTGGTGGTGAGCAATGACCGATCACGATCCGCTTCTCTTGGGCATTAAGTACACCATTAAGTATACCATGCGCGCGTCCTCTCATGGGACTCTACTAGGTCGTTGCCTGGCGACCGGCAGAGAGACTAGATAATGAAGGCTCTCAGCCGGCCGCAGTGGCCGAGCAGTTCTAGGCGCTTCAGCTTGGAACCATGCGACCGCTACGGTCACAGGTTCGAATCCTGCCCCGGGCATGGGTGTGTGTGTCGTCCTTAGGTTAGTTAGCTTTAAGTAGTTCTAAGTTCTAGGGGACTGATGACCTCAGATGTTAAGTCCCAGAGTGCTCAGAGCCATTTGAACCATTTGAAAGCTCTCACGGCCCAGGTACATCACATACTTCCTACTTGTGCTACCCGTCATACAACCATATTGTGATGCCATTTTTCTACAAGGCTATGCTCGCCAACATAAGACACGTGTCTCTACGAACTGTCGGCACTGTATTGAGGTACTTCCATGACCAACAACGTCCCCCTGTGGGCCACCTTATCTACGAGGATATTAAAAAATTTGATAACACCATTGTCAACGGTATTAAACAATCCTGTTCAGAGCGTGTACCACGTGATGCTGATAATCGGGCACATATTGCTAAGCTCTTAGTACTTTTGACTCTATTTTTTAATAACATGCATAACCATCTCAACCCATGATGTTTCATTTCGTTCCTTGCTCACCTGCTGGGTCTTATTCAGTGGTTGGTACTATTTCGTTACACTCGTTTAATTATACATAAAAGACAAAACTTTCATAATCTGAAACTGCTTGGGGAAGATCAAACACATATATATCATAGACAACAGACAATCGAAACTCGAACCTTCCGCTACACCATCTGTGATTGCCTGAAGATTTGATTGTTGTTTGTGACTGACATGGAAGTGAGACAAATTTCTTTCCATTATTCAGACAAACAAAATGCTACGAGGTTTCTGTAACTGCTATTCCATAAAATTTTAGCTATTCCATTAGGGTATCGTTATTCACAAAACCAAAAAGGCTAAACAAATTACGCGTATCCCTAGGTTCTGATTTATTTGTTCTGGGACCAGAGAGTTTAAAAAGTAATTCACACTTCGTTGGACATCCATGGCACGTCAAATTACATGTTTTTAATGATGCATCACATTCAAAAGTAATACACATACACTCCTGGAAATTGAAATAAGAACACCGTGAATTCATTGTCCCAGGAAGGGGAAACTTTATTGACACATTCCTGGGGTCAGATACATCACATGATCACACTGACAGAACCACAGGCACATAGACACAGGCAACAGAGCATGCACAATGTCGGCACTAGTACAGTGTATATCCACCTTTCGCAGCAATGCAGGCTGCTATTCTCCCATGGAGACGATCGTAGAGATGCTGGATGTAGTCCTGTGGAACGGCTTGCCATGCCATTTCCACCTGGCGCCTCAGTTGGACCAGCGTTCGTGCTGGACGTGCAGACCGCGTGAGACGACGCTTCATCCAGTCCCAAACATGCTCAATGGGGGACAGATCCGGAGATCTTGCTGGCCAGGGTAGTTGACTTACACCTTCTAGAGCACGTTGGGTGGCACGGGATACATGCGGACGTGCATTGTCCTGTTGGAACAGCAAGTTCCCTTGCCGGTCTAGGAATGGTAGAACGATGGGTTCGATGACGGTTTTGATGTACCGTGCACTATTCAGTGTCCCTCGACGATCACCAGTGGTGTACGGCCAGTGTAGGAGATCGCTCCCCACACCATGATGCCGGGTGTTGGCCCTGTGTGCCTCGGTCGTATGCAGTCCTGATTGTGGCGCTCACCTGCACGGCGCCAAACACGCATACGACCATCATTGGCACCAAGGCAGAAGCGACTCTCATCGCTGAAGACGACACGTCTCCATTCGTCCCTCCATTCACGCCTGTCGCGACACCACTGGATGCGGGCTGCACGATGTTGGGGCTTGAGCGGAAGACGGCCTAACGGTGTGCGGGACCGTAGCCCAGCTTCATGGAGCCGGTTGCGAATGGTCCTCGCCGATACCCCAGGAGCAACAGTGTCCCTAATTTGCTGGGAAGTGGCGGTGCGGTCCCCTACGGCACTGCGTAGGATCCTACGGTCTTGGCGTGCATCCGTGCGTCGCTGCGGTCCGGTCCCAGGTCAACGGGCACGTGCACCTTCCGCCGACCACTGGCGACAACATCGATGTTCTGTGGAGACCTCACGCCCCACGTGTTGAGCAATTCGGCGGTACGTCCACCCGGCCTCCCGCATGCCCACTATACGCCCTCGCTCAAAGTCCGTCAACTGCACATACGGTTCACGTCCACGCTGTCGCGGCATGCTACCAGTGTTAAAGACTGCGATGGAGCTCCGTATGCCACGGCAAACTGGCTGACACTGACGGTGGCGGTGCACAAATGCTGCGCAGCTAGCGCCATTCGACGGCCAACACCGCGGTTCCTGGTGTGTCCGCTGTGCCGTGCGTGTGATCATTGCTTGTACAGCCCTCTCGCAGTGTCCGGAGCAAGTATGGTGGGTCTGACACACCGGTGTCAATGTGTTCTTTTTTCCATTTCCAGGTGTGTATGTGACACCCTTTTTAACGTTCTGCACCTCAGACACTGAAAACTGAACCCTCATAGGATAACTGTGTTATCTATCTGTGCTTGTGTCTTAAGGTCCCTTTTTCTCAGGAGCAGATAAAGACATAAAGTTGAAATTAATATGACATACAATGGTCTATGGACACATGGTGGTCAAATATTTAGCATCAAGTCACTATAACCAAAAGATACGGCCATATATGTCACATACTGAAGAATACTCAGTATTGTAGACTACTCAGTAGAATGTCGTTTATTGAAACTGAACTACACTTCTCGAAATATTACTATATACACACAAAGAAAACAATTAACTTGTAGACGACTATTCATTAAGAGGGTCGGTGAGGTCCGTCTGAGCTGGTCCTAGCTGAGCGAGGAACTGGCTGGAGTGCTGCTGCGCAGGCCTTATAAAGCCGGCGGAGGAGGGCGGAGTACTCCAACTTTCCCTGTGTCTGTGAGGCGACCTCTGCAGAAAAAGGTTCGCATTAGTCTCTGGCAAGTTCTGTTTATTTTGAAGTATTGTTTTCCTCTTTGTTGCGCTAGCAAGTGCTTGTGTATATTATATGGTACACAGGGGTGTCTTGAGTGTAGTCTTCCTAGCAGGGGCCGTCTGTGGCAGACGTAGCACATACACTCTAAGAAAAACAAAAATATAAAGAAACATCGAAGCACCACGAAGAAATTTTCCAGATGGAACGGGATCTGTAGAGGTGCTGTATACGCAAAGACAAATCAAATGATTACAAATTCAGAAAAACTGGATGATTAATCAAGAGAAAGAGATAAAAAAATTGTGCAAGACAGTAACACTTGGGTCCATCCCCAGTACATATGCAAATAGGGATATGCTTAGCACTGATGGACAGAGTTGCTGGATATCCTCCTGATGACAAACGAAGGGGTTCTGCTATGAAAAGAAATGGCACATTAGACAGTCACTCCTGAATATCGGGCTGTGTGGCAGGCGACTGTCAAGCTGGGCATCTCTAGACTCAACTTCGGCCTCGAATCTCATTTAATGGAGTGGAACTGTCTTCAGTAATGAGTCCTCCTTCGAACTGACCCAAATGACCAGCGAAGACGTGTCAGGTGACACCCCAGACACTGGTAGAGTATAGGCTGACAATCTATCGCCATACCCCGAGTGACGGTCTGGGGTGCCATCTCTTTTCATAGCAGGAATGCTTTTATAGTCATCCGCTGCACTTTTGCAGCACAACGGTACGTCGACGATATTCTATGTCCCGTTTTGTTGCCATTTATGGGAAGCAACCCAGGGGCTTACATTAGCAAGGTAATGACCGCCCACACACGGCGAGAGTTTGTACTACTTGTCTTCATGCTTTCGAAGTCCTACTTTCGTGAGAAAGCTCGCCAGATCTCTCCCAAATAGAGAACGTATCGAGCGTGTCGTGCAGGGCCCTTGATTTACTATTTGTTTAAAATTTCAGAAATATTGTATGATTTATTCAAAAGAAAGTGCGTTACAAATTATGCCTGTCATTAACGTGTGGGCGCTAGATTGCTATCCCACTGTTGTCTGGGGCGTATACAGGCACGTCTTCGGCCTGGAAACGTATTGATTAGTGTAGAATTCCATTCATTGAAGAGGCCCCTTGTAGGGAGTGTCAGAACTATCAATTACATTGAAGACAATATAACAAACTTAACGCTATTCTTTGCATTGTGTAAGCACTCAGATATCGATAGTAACAATCTGAGGGCGAAACATGGGAACACGATTCTGAGCACTGTTGTGAGACGAGGTCTGTCTGCGAGAGCGGAAGTAGTAGTGTCGGTCGTGAGCTCGGAGACAGAAGACGGTCACGCTGCCCTCACGTCGGTGACGGCCACACTCAAGGCCACATTGCATTTATATAGCCGGGAGGGATATAGATGGCTTAACTACGCTTGAAAATGGAATTCAAGGTAAAATTGGCAAGCATAAGCAATTACAGGATTAGGCTCGTGATTATTAGTCAAAGTTTACAATAATCCCTTGTTTTGCTTGTCAGTTAAAGAAGCCTCCATATCCTCCAAATAATAATAATTATTCTCCGAATTTAAATAATATGTTGTGGTTATTAAATGGTAATGTAACTTTGAAATTGAAATAATTTTTTATCCTGGCACTCAGCCATTATTGATATCTATGTAATTGTAATTGTCATTGTCTATTATTTGTTATGGTTTATGATGATTCTGAAGTTTTAAATATACTTCATTTATGAAACCTCTTCTCACAACTTATATAGTAGGCAGCAGAAACCAAACAAACTACTTTTTATTAAATTCAATCTTAGTAACAATAAGCTTTAGCCGCTGCTGCTGCTAATTTCTGTAAACCACATGGAAAAAGGCAGTCATCTAAAGAGGTGATTGCTAAACTTACGGTCAAAACAGAGACACTGACACACCACAACAGGTCATGTACTCTAATCCAGTGAATTCCGTTGCACAAGACAGATTCTGTATGGATTCGTGATCAAAAACGCAGTCGCACAGCTTAGATATTCATTTTTAAAGGTTCATTTGTTCCTGTAGTTTTTCATATTGAAATACGCAGTCAGATAGCTTATTCAAATGTTAGTTTTAAGTTTCTCGTGTAACGATGAGTTGAGGGCTTAAAAGACAGTGAAAGTGACACTCACGCAACACGCATACATTGTTAAGCAGGTAAGATTTCGTTTACTGAGAGCTCAGGTTTCTTATCGAGTCCATTTTCACAGACGAGCAGAGGCAATATTGG
Source organism: Schistocerca nitens (assembly GCF_023898315.1). NCBI lineage: Eukaryota > Metazoa > Arthropoda > Insecta > Orthoptera > Acrididae > Schistocerca > Schistocerca nitens. The sequence goes on from NC_064615.1 coordinate 423,605,268, forward strand.
CTGTACCTACGTTATATACTGGTTGCGTGTACAGTCGTGCTCAAAAGTATCCGAACCACCTGAATTGCATTTCGCCTCATTCGAATGCAACCCACATAGCGCAGCTGTCTAGCAGGTCCTCTAATCGCCCTCGGTATAGTCGTTGGACTATTGAAAATGGTTCCAACAAGTTACCACTAGAAAACACTGCTCTGTATCGCAATAACTCAAGATGTAAAGTAATACCAAGGCACTACAAATATCAGGGAACATCTTATCACAGATAAGACGGTTCTTAAGGCTTGTAAGCTCACATTTATTACAATATGTGACATACACGAAATGTTACCACTCTCATTATTACGTCAGATAGTAATTCACGTAGTAAGTTCGTCGTATTCATGATTTTCTCTTCAAAATAACATACCGTACTTATTATTTAACACAAAATGGCATTAAAATTCAAGTTATTCACGAGCAGCTAGTTGAGAATATGTATGAACTTCGAATGACACGACGAACCGTCTCCTTCTGCATATGGATTCAAACCCAGGTCATGCAGACTAAGCAAAGACTTCGTGACTGACGGAAAATAACAGTCATTCCTGACTAGGAATGCAGAGAGCGATATACCTCGATTTTAGACAGTATCAGTTAGCAAATATCAACTTTAAATTACATAACGTAAACATTTTTAACGGACGCGAATTCCTACCCAGCATCTATTGTCCTTGTTAACGAACTTCGAGAGATGTTAAATATTGCTTCTTCACAAGTAATTTACTTGAAATGCCGTGAGGTAAAGCTTTGTGTTGGACAGGGATTCGAACCCAGAACCTCATTGGATTGTAATCGAAGCACAGTCAACTGTGACATATCGGATTCTCTCGGCGGTAGCTAGATGTTTTAAGTGAAATGACGAGACGAAACATTAATTTTTTATTTCCCAGGACCCCAACCTGGCATATATCGCTGATATATTCTAGAAAAAACGAACGTGAAAAATGGGTTTGTTACACAAGCAGCGACATGTGAGCATGTTTGAACTAGAAATAATATGACGAAGAGTTCAGTGCTGACTGGGAACCGAACCCCACACATATCGTTGTTGACTGCACACAAAGAGACGTCAGCTACCGAATTTTTCTCCACCAGCAGCTCGGAATAACATCCTTGAACTTACAATGATTTTGCAAACAGTTCTGTCTCTCACTGGGACTCAAAAACGTCAGATATCGTTAGCGTTGACAACGAATGAAAATACATTAAAAATCAAAATTATTACCCACCAGCAGATAGGTGTTCTCATACTAGAGCTTGATAATAATAATGAAAGTTTTAGTGGCGGGCTAGGATTCGAAGCCTTTCACGCGCATTATGTGGAGATGTTGAGGATTCACGTGCATTATGTGGAGATGTTGAGGAATCTGCAGTTTTGAGCAAATACCAAATTGTAGTCGAGCTGTATTGTCACGAAGGCATCAAATTACGCGTTAAGGGCGGTCTGAGTTGCATTCCCAGTTGAGAACCAATTTTATCGATATACAGAAACTCAAATATAAGATGGAATAAGTGTTCTGTGACCCTACATAGGGTTTGTTTCGTCACTAGAAATAAATAACTAGTATAAGAGAGGTTACTGTTGATAGAGTTTCTACGTGCCGCGACTCCTGACTTAATTGTGGTTCAACCTAACGTCTACTTAGTAGAGAAGGAATATCATGTTTAACATGAATGTCAGATCAAAATGCCACTATACCTTCTACCCTGGGCGTAGCCAGAAGAGAACAGAATCTCTCTCTCCTAATCAAAAATCATCAGCAGAAGTTGGAATCGAACCCAGACCATAAGTATATGAACCTAGCATCAATCCAAGAGACCACCAAATTCTCTTCTTGATCACTCATTTTTCTATCAATGTTGCGCCACACTGGATCAGAATTCTGATACACAGACTCTCTGTAGTGGTTTGCAGCATGTTCAGTATGTTCATTTACTAGGTTGACCGAATCGCCATGAACTAGCTGCCTCGGCTACCCAGTGCATACATTCGACTCTATTTTGTAATCACCGAAATAAAATCACGTAACTGACACCTACACAGAACTGCCAACAGTGTAGGATGCAGAAATTTAAATAGGAAGTTTTCCTTTCGACTTGAGCTACTCTATTGCGCTATCTGTTTGTTAAAAACGTCGTGCAGTGCAAAAGAAAAGCTGTAACTGTCTGTCTCTCAGAAGTCTATATCCGCCCATATGCATTATCTCACAGCGCTGGAGGCATTGTTGTTGAGTTCTGGAGGTATTGTATCTACGTGTCAGCTAGTACCGTAGCTGTGAGCGTCGCGCACTGTTGATAAGACGTCGCGAGTTTGGGTACGTTCGCTGCTACACTTTTTAAAACGCCATACTGCTGTCTGCTGCAGCTATCGATCTAATGGAACTTTGAACATAATTCCCTTCACTTCTCAACCCAAAATAGACGCATGTGGAAAAAGGGCTAACTTCTGCGACATTTTGTTTTTTTCAGGTTTAATAGATGGCCAGGCTGCAGATGCATCTCGAAACTATTGTATTATGTATGGGGAGAACGCATCGTGCCAAAATACGCCAGAAAAGTATTATCTACATCAGCTGTCGTGTGGCAGTAGCATTTTATTCTTCATCATACCTTGTTTGACAGCTTTAACTCACAACAAGTTTTCTACATGCATGTAATCAATAAAATGCGTGTGCATTGTCAGACTGTTATAGATAACATAAGAGAATTGGCATATATCGTTGATCATTAATTCCTCTCTCATGTTAACTAATGTTTTAACAACACTGAAAGAAACCGTACGAAAATTGTGCACTGTATTATAAGTAATGAAATAGAACTACCCACGATAACCTTACGACGAACGTCTGTTTCAATAAAACTGAGTATCTGTATACAAGCGTGCCTCTATCGGCACGAATTAGTAAAATACTAAACATTAGATTTCGATTGGGTCTGTGTTTGATTGGTATGCTGTGTCATACTCAAGTGGTATGCAAACGTGGCATTTCATAAATAAAGTTATGTATTCCTAGAAACCCAAAATATGCTTGTCAGCAGCGGAAAGAGGCGTTACGTGTTTTGGAGCATTGTAAGTTTTTCACCATTGCACTATGAGCCGAAAGTATTTTCTTTCTATTTCCTTATCGATGTGTGATCTGACTGCTTGTAGCTCTTTCACAGAAGAGATAAAAACGTTACAGTCAGCAAGACTGGAACCGCAAACCATAACAGACGCTTTCCCACAGGTTAGCACGTTTCCACAGAGCTAGGGATGTTTATAATGCATATTTTACTTGATCTTGTTGCAAAGTTTTTAAAATATGGGCAGTGATGAGATCGATCAGTGATTCCGAACTAACGTTTTGTCTTCCTTTCTTTGAAGTGCATTGGCGGCAGGATGTTTAAGTCTCATAAGGAAAGTACCAATTTGAAAAGATTTATTGCATAAATAGCACGATGTATTACTCTGGTCAGCTAATCAACAGTCCACTATTTTACTACCAGTATCACGTTCTTAAGAGCTGATAATACTACGTACTTTTAGAGGTGAATGATGACACTGAAATTAAACTTGGGTACTGAAGATTTTCTTAGGAACCTTAAGATATGTGCCAAATAAATGTTCAAACCTAGATTATGTATAGCTGAAAAAAAATGTTAAACGTTTATGCATGTTGGGGGAATATGTCTGAGCTTATCATTGTGTACCTTTAAAGAAGTTTCTTCATTTTCTTCAATTATTTATCATATCTAATCTATAGTAATAATAAAACTGTAAATTCGAGATGTGTGTCTACTTGAATGTTTGAACACGCTAATCTCCGAAACTACCAGACAAATTTTCGTTAAGTTTTCGCTGACAGTTTGAGCGTATTAATAAAAAGATGGCCTGAAGATGGCGTACTGTAGCGCTAAACTGGTTGCTCAAATAGAACGACAACTGGAAACATAGACGACTGAAGGTACCACATTTTATATCAATGAAAAGCTGCACAAGTGGCTTTTATATTTATCTTTAGAACATCATGAAGTTCAAACGACCAGTTTCGGACTTTGTATTTGGCCATTGTCAAGTGCATCTGAAATTTAAGCTGCAGAGAAGCAACGTCATAACGAGTGAAGTTAGAAAAGTTCTAAAAATAAGGGAACTGGAGTGGCTTTTCATTAATTGAAAATCAGCGTCATCACAGTGTAGGACACAGAAGAAGCAATCGATGGTGCTGTTCTTTGGTAGAACACTGTATGTTTTCAACTCAGTAGCAGATAAATTTGTGGAAGTTAACATCAGTGATAGAATTAATCACTGCAGGTTTATCACGATGAATACAAACTTACGTCGAATTTACTTGATGGGTTGTACAGACTTAATGATTTCACTTTGTGTATTAAAAACTCATCGACATGGCTTTACTTCTTTCGGTAGCTGTTAGTTATATTTCATTTATTTACTAGGAAAATTTTCATTTTCTTAACCTCATGAACAGAAGTCACTTCTGAAGCTCACATCAGTGACAGAATTAAGCGCTCTAATCTTATCATTACGGAAACAAACTAACGCTGTATTTACTTGGCTAGAATATATGGATTTACTGAATTCGCTTTGTATATTCAAAACATAACTATATTGCTTTACCTATTCCGGTAGATTTTATTATACTCTTTGCTAGATAAAACACTTCATTAAGCTAGTTACGTTATTTGCCGACGTATTAGATTTAGATTTAGTTTTGTTTGCGAATAAAACTACAAAGTAAACGGTCGTGTCCTTCTGAATACACCAAAATAGCTAAAAGATTGAGGGTTATGAGGTCTTCAGAATCGTATGTTGATCGTGCGGCGAGACTTGCTGCAGCTATAGAACATTAGGATTTAACTTTCTCCTTTGAATTTCCTTTAGAAACTGATTGTGAGCGATAGCGTCGAACGTTACTACGCTCCTCAGATCCCTTCACACACTGAGGTTTAAAGTTACTACTCTACAATGTAACATCGTAAGTAGGAGGTATTTTGAAGTGAAGTGGCACAATTCAGCACTTCTCTTTAAGGATGTACATTTCACAGTGAACTTATGTTCTGCCATGACCATGAACAAAGCACGACGCCAGACGCTGCGTGTTATTAGTGTCCCATGACAAGCTCTACGTGGCTCTCTTCCGTGATAGTGAAGAAGGCAAGCTCTCTCTCCATGACCAAAATCACAGTATTTCTAATGTAGTATTGAAAGAAGCTTTCTAATTCCAAAATCAATCACATATTACATGTTAACAAAGTCTCACACACGCCTATAAATAAGTACTCGGAAAATCCCGGGTTCCTGAGCAAGTTTTTTACTATGTTGCGAATACGCAGAAGCGCCAAATAAGTTGGTATGGGCAAGCGCATTCAAATACAGAGATATGTAAAGAGGTAGATACGGCGCAGTAATCGGCAACAACCGTCTGGCGCAGTTGGTAGATGGGTTGCTGCTGCTACAATGTCAGGTTATCAATACTTAAGTTAGTTTGAACGTATTGTTGTAGTCGGCGCGCGAGTAGGACACAGCATCTCCGGGGTAGCCGTGAAGTGGGGACTTTCCAGTACGACCATTTCACGATTGTACCGTGAATATCAGGAATCCTGTAAAACTCCGACACCGCTGCGGCCGGAAAAAATACTGCAAGAAGAGCACCAACGACAACCGAGGAGACTTTGTCAACGGGACAAAAGAGCAGCCCTTTCGCAGATTGCTCCAGATTTCAATGGTGGGCCATCAAAACGTGTCAGCGTGCGAACCATTCAACGAAACATCGTCGAAATGGGCTTTCGGAGCCGAAGGCCCACTCGTATACTCTGCACGGCACAAAGCTTTACGCCTCGCTTGGGCCTGTCAACACCGAAATTGGACTGTTGATGATTGGAAACATGTTGCCTGGTCGGACGAGTTTCGTTTCAAATTTTATGAAGCAGGTGGACGAGTACGAGTATGGAGATAACCTCATGAATCTATGGACCCTGCATATCGGCAGGGGACTTTTCAAGCTGGAGGAGGCTCTGTAATGGTGTGCGGTGTGTTTAGTTGGAGTGACATGGGACCCCTGATACCGCTAGGTACGACTCTGACAGGTGACACGTACGTAAACATCCTCTCTTGTCACCCGCACCCAGTCATGTCCATTGTGCATTCCGCTGGACTTGGGCAATCACGACAGGACACTGAGACACCCCATATGTCCAGAATACTACAGAATGGCTCCATAAACAGTCTTCTGACTTTAAACCCTTCCGCTGGCCCCCAGACTTGAACATTCATATCTCGGATGTCTTGCAACGTGTTGCTCAGAAAATGTTTCCACCCGCTCGTACTCTTACGGATTTATGGACAGCCCTACAGGATACATGGTGTCATTTCCCTCCAGCACTACTTCAGACGGTAGTCCAGTCTATGCCACGTCGTGCTGCGGCACTTCTGCGTGCTCGCGGGGGCCCTACACGATATTAGGCAGGTATACCAGTTTCCTTGGCTCTTCAGGGTACCTCTTACCTTGAGACAATTTTGTCCATTAGAATATAACCAGCACAAATATTTATATTTTCCCGTAATTGGTGCTTCCTCTGTATGGGATACGTAAAGTAACAAATCAATATCTTCATCTACGACGGTATACGAAACGGCACTCGCCAGTTGACGATGTAGCGCTACCGTAGATCCCTGGTGGCTGTCTACTAGCGGTGTTTGTGATACTTCAGCGCTAAAGCATTCCATCTTTACAAGGAAAGATGTGCGGCTGTAGTTTACACACTGTGCAACGAGTTCTCCCGGCGTGCAGTCCCTGCTGCCGGCAAACCCTTAACGGAGGGTCCACGGCCACCTCGAGAAGCCGACGTCGCCACGCTGGGGTGGCGGCTGTCCTTCATTTTCGAGGCCATCACGAGCTGCCACGGTGCCTCCGCTGTCTACTTTTACGTCTTTCATAAAACAAAAGATTTTATGACGAAGCACAGGCAAGATGTTTAGTCATAAAGATTTTATAGCCTGTCGAAATTCCTTGTGCTGGCCTTGTCGCTGTGCAAAACATGTGACCAAGTTTCATTGCTGCGTCGTAAAATATTCCGATTTGGTTTCCTAATATGATAACTGCGGATAAGAGCGTTCTTCTCCTTTCAAATAATGAAACTGGTGACTTATGTGCTGTACTGCATACGAAATATGGTGATGCGCATTCGCAGTTTTACTACGGTGTGTTTCACTCTGCGAAAGCCCCGAGGTACCATATGCAGCTGTTATGTGGAGCCAGGGGTGTCTTTACGAGCGAGTCGTGTTATTAACCCAGATTTACTTCAGCGAAACCACGTATTCCTGACACGTGTCCACGACTGAAAGCGGGAACGGAGGTCCAACATTCATGACAACGAGAAAAAATATCTTAAATGTCGGTAAATTATGGTATGTGCGTAGGGAGGTTGGAGGGGTGGGGGTGGTAGTGGTGGCTATTTGCCTACCATCATTCTAGAACAGAGCACAGAAAAAAAACTACTGTTTGCGTAGCTGCAGCTATTTTCCAATGAGAGTGAATTCCTTAAGATTTCTAAGAATTACCACGTGATTAATAGAAAGGGTACCTTTGATTAACCAGTTGAACTGATTGTCTCATTTTGCCCGAGATTCGACGGGAAGAGGTCATTGACTGTGATTCGCAGCATCTGAAAACGGCAGTTGAGGCTTACAGAACGTTTCTAGACCAAAATTAGGACCCGTAACATTGCAGGGTACTAAAATATGTTTCATACGATTTAGGGGTGAGCATAAACGAGCGACGGTCAGAACCAGTGGGTCGCTGATATCGTTTTTCCATCTCGTCGTCAATGAATTGACGCAAAAGATACAAGGGCAACTTCATAAGCTTTTTGACACCTTATAGGGTCATTATGTCCTCGGACATCTCTAATGTCACCTCACACTTTTATTGATGTACAGGTGTTTCAACTTATTTATACTTACGAATACCTGAATTTGCCTCTGATATCAATGTCTCTTTGGTATTCGACTGTAAAGGTACTCTAAAAAAGAGAAATTGTTGAGAAGAGTGTTGTAGTCTGATAGGTATCTTTCTTTTACAATTCTTTTTAACTGATTATCCAACCAAGTATATTCAATAAATAATTCGATTTGCAATTAACAGAGAACTCATTGCACCTCTCCAGTGTCTTTGTAGATACAGTAATCTGCAGCTTTAGCATAGCGGTGCGCAAGACAGAGCAGTGCGTTATTCAGATTTGCGCAGAATAGAGGTAAGGAGAAATGATTACGATTTTTTTTTATTTATTCAATCAGGGCCTACATATGTTACTCAGAGACAGTTTTTGTGATCAAATTTTGCAAAGCCAATAACTCTAAGTTTCATGTCCAAGTTAATTATTCAGACAGCTTATACTGTTCAAAATTCTTGCACACAGATTGCTAACTATTACAGTATGAAAGACTTCCCTTTTCATTACCACAATTAATTACTTTTTAAGTGCAGCTTTCACGTTACGACAGTTTATTAATTGTTACAAATCAGAAATGACAATCAGAAATAGTGTACTTCAGACTTATTTTTATTATTTCAAGTCCTCTGACGATCACACGAAAGGCGCATGTTTTGTTGCTGCCAATCCCTTGCGTGCTGTTCACGCGATGATACTATGGAACACAGGTAGCTACACATGGACGAAGGGATGCCATGTCAGTGTGAGAAGGCCGTTAGAAGTGAGAAGAGACAGATGGATAGGGATGGCGAAGCAGAGCACGCGATGAGCTGATAAAATTCACGTGTGGGATAGGATGTAGAGGGTGCAAGGAAGATGCGAGTACGGAGGTTATTTCAATGTTGAACGAAATGTGTATCATGATTGATCAAGGTTGCGCAATCAGCCCTAGTTTAGTACGTCAACAGTTAGTGCTGAGAAGCAAAGTGAGCAATAGTAATTTATTACTAAGAAAGGAGTAACAGAGATTTTTTTTTCCAATTACTCATTTTTCTACAAACTTACGTGACCTAAGATTTACAGTGAGATCATCATGAGAGGAGTGACGCCCTTAATCAAGATTCATAGCTATTATGCAAGCAAAACAGACCACTTAATAACCATGCTCTGAAAACCATCACTTGAATCATAGAAGACAAATCGAGATACACTTTAACATAAAGACCATGGGATACATTGTTCAAGAATAGAAAAGAGCGTCACATATTGGTTCACAAACATTTTCTTTTGCAGTCACATTACACGGTATCATACAAAATCAAAACCATTCACAAATAAAAAGTAAAATTAAACATTAATAGACCGTTCTTGTACTACACACTGGCATTCAAAAGTGATGCAATTAACTAATTTTACACAAATTGTAGTAACAACCTCACAAATCAGAATTGCTATTGTAGCATACATGGTAACCATTCGAAGATAAGTTACAACTGAAATTTCTGATTAAAGAGCGCATGAAAACTTATGAAAAATGTTAAAAGTAATGTCTGTTTAGAGTTGTGACGTCTATATGGAAACCAAATTATCAGCATCTTTCTTCAGGACAGTTCAACAGTGTTAAAACTGAAGTGACCTAAATTTTATTTAATCTTCTAGCAACTTATGTCGGGAAATTTATTTGCGTACGTGCCTCAGAGCCTCTTCTTATTTTTATTTATTTCAGATCAGTCTAAATATAGTGGTTGTCATGAAAAAAAAAAAAAAAAAGGATTTCTCTTCAGAAGAATATAAGTAATATCAAATGGGGTACGATTCTTCAAGAATTACATGGTAGGTCTGTGACTCAATTATTTTGAGTAATTAAGTGATGATATCTTTTCCATCAGAACCGACTGCAAACCAACGCAAAAACAATATCTCAGGTATAAGAGTGTTTTTTTTTTCAGTCTCTGACCGGTTGTGCAATTAAACCACAGGAAAATCGGATGATCGGACGACGCTTTGCACTGATGTGTTACGCAATGTGTTCAAATGGTTCTGAGCACTATGGGACTGAACACCGGAGGTCATGAGTCCCCTAGAATTACTTAAACCTAACTATCCTACGGACATCACCCACAACCATGCCCGAGGCAGGATTCTAACCTACGACCGTAGCAGTCGCGCGGTTCCGTACTGAAACGCCTAGAACCGCTCGGCCACCGCGGCCGGCCCCTCTATCACATCACGGCGCAGTTTTCAATTCTAAGCGCACAATGAACAAGTAAAGATGCCTATAAAATAGTGTGTCCCGCCAGGTGTGAAGTACTGCATATGAGTTTCGCTTGATTTCGTGCGGCCCTTACAACGTAATAACAGTCATGCTTTATTTCAGCACTTAACCTAGCTTCCTACTTCTGCAGAGTAGATATGGACGGAGGACGAGTTGCCACATTTATTAAAAACTGCCATAAATTCAAGAACATTGACATTAATAAATTCTGTTTAGAGCAGCATCTAGAAGCATGTGCAACAGAAGTAGAGATCCATAACAGATCCTATATAATAGTAACTATTTACCGAGCACCTGCAAGATATTATAATCTGTTCATAAATCATCTACAAGCTCTCTTGGGTTATTTAACAGGAAGAACATAGAAATTTTGATTGCTGTTGGCTTTAATACACATTTTCTAATGCAATCTTCCAGTAAACATTTACTGCAGCTAGTAATGTTGTCTTTCAATCTAACTCACACTGTAAACTTTCCAACTAGGATCACTAAATCCTCAAAGGCAGTCATTGATAACATTTTTATAGACAAATCAAAGGAACGAAATGATATCATAAAACCTGTTATAAATGAACTATCAGATCATGACATGCAGCTCCTTGTTTTACATGTAAATTCTAAGCAGATTATCAAGACTGCCAAATCTGAGTACAGGAGAGTAGTCAATCAACCAAAAATTGAGTGGTTTAAAAACTGCTCAAAGATATGAACTGGAAAGATGCTTATAGTGCTCATAACATGAATGAACAATATAACTCATTCATGAACAATGTCAGTACTGTGGTGTCACCGCCAGACACCACACTTGCTAGGTGGTAGCCTTTATATCGGCCGCGGTCCGTTGGTTTACGTCGGACCCGTGTGTCGCCACTATCAGTGATTGAAGACCGAGCGCCGCCACACGGCAGGTCTAGAGAGACTTCCTAGCACTCGCCCAGTTATACAGCCGACTTTGCTAGCGATGGTTCACTGACAAATTACGCTCTCATTTGCCGAGACGATAGTTAGCATAGCCTTCAGCTACGTCATTTGCTACGACCTGGCAAGGCGCCATTACCAGTTACTATTGATGCTGTAAAACATGTACCGTCAAGAGCGATGTTCACCAATTATGGATTAAAGTTAAGTATTCCAGCAGCTACGTACGTTTTTGGCTATTCTCATTTCCGTGTCCTGTTCCAGACCTCACGCCAGCCTGCGTGAGCTTAAACGCGTGCCTTTCGGCTTCCTCCTAGTGGATTGGCTGTCTTGCCAATCCACAACAAGCACCATGTATGAAAACTGGAAAGCAGGGTTTTCCATTATTCTTACGTCACAAAATGACAATGGGTAGTATCCTCTGACAGCAACTTCGATGTAACCATTGGAATCAATCGACTTATGCGAACAGATCGGTGCAACGGTCTGTAGAGATATGAAGTGGAATACTAACGTTGTCTCAGTCGTAGGTAAGGCAGGACACTTAATTCGATTCATTGGTAGGTTAGTTGAAAAATGCAGTAAGTCTAAAAAGGATGCTGCTTAATTCAGTAAATCTGAAAATATTGACCAAATTTATGGGACCGCCACCAAACAGGGTTAACGGAAGGCGTTATACGTGCACAGACAAGGGTAGTTCGAATTTTACAGTTTTGTTTGACCCACGGAAGAGAGCGTCACGGAAATTTTGAAAAAAGTATCAGTTTGCACATGTCTCAATATAGCAACCAATTATCCCGCGATGGTCTTCTTGCAATGTTTCAAAAATCACTATTATGTCTAGAGCGCAAAGATATTCTTCATCCCCAGGATGGACACTCTTGTAGAGAGCACGAACAGTAGATTAGATTACTGACAGTAAGCACAGAGGCGTATTGGAAGTAATTCATCCTGCGCTCCGTTCGCGATTGGAACGGGAAAAACCGCTAACATATGGTTACACGTTAAGTACCCTACACTTGATAGCGGTTTGCAGAGCATATTCACTGATGTGGAAAACTTTAGGACGATACGGGAAAAGTAACATAACGTATTAATAACCACGTGGACATGCATGAAAGTACGAGAGCATGTAGCTAGAGGTCTCCCAGACACGCACGGAATGTTGAACGTAACATGGTGTGAGGTCGGCGTGATTATAGCCCCAAATGGGACTGGTCCCACAACATGAGGCAGTTTAATGTTCGGAAAAATGAGATTTTGAGCCAGTCAGCGAGTAATTATGGTGCAATGTGGTTGTTTTATTCATTACAACATATTCCGGAGACTTCTGGATGACTTTCATATGGAGAAATTTCATCGGGAAACTTAGAATGAAGTGTGACGAGCGTACGCAATGATTTTTGTAGTGGTACAGCGTTATTTCCCAAACTTCGGCCGGCCGGTGTGGCCGAGCGGTTCTAGGCGCTTCAGTCTGGAACCGCGCGACCGCTACGATCGCAGGTTGGAATCCTGCCTCAGGCATGGATGAGTATGATGTTCTTAGTTTAGTTAGGTTTAAGTAGTTCTAAGTTCCAGGGGACTGATGATCTCAGATGTTAAGTCCCATAGTGCTCACAGCCATTTCAACCACAAATATCGGGAGCGTTCCGAACGACAGTCACTGCTGCCCGAAGGAGAGGAGGTGATAGACTAAGGTAGCCACACAAGTAAACCACAGAAACATTGTTGCAACTGGCAAGAAGGGACCCACGTGAAACACCGGGTGCAGTAGCGACGACATTTAACAGGACTGCGAGGCACGCAGCCTCTCGTTCCACAGTGGCACGGCGACTGAATGAGGGTGGTCTTTTTTCCACCATGACCAGTACGAGGTGTTTCGTTGACATCACCGTTTACAATGGCGCCAGGAACATAGGGATAGGACCAACGAGTTGTGGGGTCGCGTGTTCCTCTCCGAAGAGAGCGAATTCAGTCATAGAAGTGATTAGGAAAGTGCCCTCGTATGGTGAGAGGTAGGAACTTATAATGCACCCAAGAACACAATCGAGCAAGTCGTTTGGTAGTTCAAGTGCTACAGCTCGGAGGAATAACGTTGCTTGAACGTACTGACCTCCAAACCACCTGTTCAGAGGTAAATTGGGCCCTGACCTCCATTTTTATCCATAATAATGTGAGAGTGCATCGGCTAGCGTAGGTGGAGGAGACCTTAGAACGAGAATATATTCATTGAATGGTCTAACCTGTCCGTTCCTCACACTCAAATTCCTTCCAGCACGTGTGGGATGCGTTGGTGAGACGTACTGGAGCCAGCAGTTGACAACCAAGAAGATGGAGGTTTGGTAGGCTTAACCACGAGAACTCCTTACCGACCTTGTAGCCAGCATGGAATCAAGTTACAGAGCTTTCCCTACAGTCCATGGTGATTACACGCCCAATTAAGAACCACGACCGCCTTTTCTAGTCCAGGGGCCAATCATAAGTACCGATGATTTCAGAGTAACGATAGCCTTTGAATAAAACTTTATTGTCTGTTCACCTCATTGTGTATTTCTTTCAGTTACTTTCTGTACTAAACCATACACTTATTTCTCTGTATGGGCCTAATATCATCTACCTATGTTACTCGGCAGTGACATATCATGTGAAAGTTTTTTACATCCTTAAGTTTTGCACACCAGTGTATAAACAATCGATGAATTCTTAGCAAGTTCAGGCATATGTCAGCAGTTTAAAATATCTAGATTCCAAGCAGCGGACGCGTCATACAGTGTGACAGTACAACTAGGAATAACAACGCAGCGACAACCCTAACACTGCAGCCGACTACGGAGGACGTGTAATGTTCAATCATTCAAACGTATCGCTAAAGCTGATAGGAAGAGCGCTGTAATTAGCCCGGTTGTAATACTAAAAACGGATCTCACTTCATGCGATAAGGTGCCCAGTTCAACTCGTTTGTCTGAATGAGAACGGGCGTACAGGCTTTCAAGAGGCTTTCGATGCGATTACGAGTAATAACTGCAGCTGTTTAGGGAGCTACTACAGCCGGAAAGCGTAGCCATCGAAGCAGGGCGGGGGGATTGCAGTCCATACTGCGGCACAATTGACCAAATTTCAGTTTCCTGTCTACTCTGGTTGCCATACGTTCAAAATGCTGGTTAATTACGTGAAAGACAGGTCTTTTGGCTGTCCAGTTACTGTTATCACTGTTCATGGTCTCTTCCCACACGGTTTCAAAATGGCTACTGCCAAATAACAATCATGTAAAAGACAAGTATCGACTTACAAATTAAATCTTCAATGCTGTACAAGTGAATTTTTGTTTTCCAACTGAATTACATGCAATAAGTAAATTGATTTCGACATAAGGTGCTGCAATTCGTTTCGTTTCTATACATGAACGAGTCTATGAGCAACAATGGCGTAAAATACAAAGATGGGAAAAAAGACTTCAGTAGCTTGTTTGGTGAATGTCAACCTGTAATTTCCTCTACTGCTTTTACCCTCGACAGCTCCCTTAATGCCGTAGAAGTTATTCTCTGTTGTCTTAACATATGCCCTTTGGAAATTTGTGGTAAGTTGTATGGCACCAAACTGCTGAGGTCATCGGTCCCTACACTTACACACTACTTAATCTAACTTAAAATAACTTACACTAAGGACAGCACACACACACACCAGCCCAAGGAAGGACTCGAACCTACGACGGGGGGAGCCGCGCGAATCGTGGCAAGGCGCCCTAGACCGCACGGCTACCCATCACGGAACATTTGCCCTCCAATAATATGTCTTCTACCAGTCAGTGTTTTCCTTATGTTCCGTTCTTTGCCGATTCAGCGCAGAACTTCCTCGTTCCGACGTTTGACACTAGGAGGCTTCTAGTGGCTAGGAATTGCTTCTTTGCCTGTGGTAATCTGCTTTCCCTTTTCTCCTTCTTTCATCTGTCATATGTTGTTTTGGTAATAATTAGCAGGACCGCATCTACTTCGTGGTCCACAATTGTACTGTTTAGATTCTCACTGTTCTCAATTATTTCTGATACTGCTTCATTACTTTCGTCCTTCTGAATCCATTGTCTCTATTCCTTCTACTGTTCGTTCCGTTCAACACGTTTTGTAAATCTCCTTACCTTCTCTGAGGGATCAATGTCATCAGTGAATATTATAGTTGATATCCCGTCACACTGAATTTGAATCCCGTTCGTGAGGCTTTCTATTATATACGTCATTGCTTCTTCGACGTAGAGTTCGAACACTAGTGGAGAAAAACTACATCGCAGTCTTATACCCATTCTTGGTCATCCATTCTAATTTTTTCGTATTGGTTCTTGTTACTGTTGCACATTATCCGTCTTTCTCAAATATACAAATAAAAAGAATAAAAACCCGCTTGAATGTGAATATATTTGAAGGTGCAAAGGAGGATCGCAGGTCACACCTGTTTAAAAAATGTGTAAAAGATGGTCTCCATCGAATTTGAAGACACGTATCGCTAACGTCCACTCCAGGGTCCTAGACTACATTCCCCATTAAACATTAACACTTTCCTGGAAAAGAACAAGCAGTACGGATTGAAAGAAAATCAGTTGTATGAAAAACGTCTTGGTTTATACTCACACGACGCCGAGCACGCAACAGATTTCCAAAAGGTGTCCTGCAATTTATCAGACCTCTGTCTTCAGTGACTGATTCGACGAATATTTCACTAACAGAAACAAGAACGTAATACCTGACATCGAAAATAGCACAGAAACTAAAGTGACGTCGGGCGTGCTACAACGCAGCGCAATACGACCTCTAATGTTCGCAAATTACATAAATAAACAGCACTGTGTCTGTAACTCGTGGTGTAGTGGTTAGCGTTGCTGACTCTATATTATGGGGTTTTGGGTTAGATTTCACGTCGGGTGGAAGATTTTATCCGCTCGAGAATGGGTGTTATCCGCATCACCAATTTTTCGTCGTCGACGTGAAAGTGGCGTGAAATAAAACGACTTCGTAGTAGGTGGCTGAACAACACCAAATGGGGTCTCCGCCAAATAATAATATCTGATTATCTCATTTCATGAGCACTATCAGCTTGCTGGCAGACAGTGCTCAACGAATGCGTTCGAGTGGTACCAACGGTTGTTGTCGAACGAGAGGGGTGAGGGAGCTGTCTTAGGATCCTTTTTCGATTATATTGTGACGTGTGTCAATGTCACACACCCCTCCGTCCACGCGCCACAGGAGGGATCAAAAAAGGAGGGATGAAAAAGCATAAACGGCCTGTGCTACTTCGAATCACGTTCTAATTTTATAGAATGGTTTCCAACGGCCCCTAGTTGTTCCAGCCTGTATAACAACGCAAAACTTGCGGTCACGTTAAACTCCAAAGCACGAGATCACTTTCAATAGGGCTGCAGCTCCGCGATGTTCTTAATATAGCGTTGAATCGTCCGAGGGGTGTCAGCAGTGGCAAAATTTTTCAAGAACGTAGTCCTGTTATGCACTGCAGTGCAAACTGTCTTTGCGAGCTTGAAATGTGTGAAAATGAAAGGAGTAATTTCATTTACGTCATACGCCGCCTCCTGAGACCGTATTCATTCTGTGTGGTGTTGTGTCGGAAATGTTTTCCTCCAACGCAGGGCAAACCCACGTAATTTCAGTACTGTGCGTCGCCGATGTGACCTCCATCACAGGATCAAACAAAGGGATGGAATTTATGTAAGGGGGGGGGGAGGGGAGGGGGTAGTGACGACCTTCACATGGCGTGGCTTGTCGACAGTGGCTCTGGGCAGATCTGTGGTGAAATTAGGCGCCAATCTGATTTCATTAACGGACTTTTCAGTTGACACGAACTTTCGAGCAGTGGTCTTGTATTCGAATGTGTGCATAACTTGCTGTTTGAAGCGCCGCCGAGTACGAGGGTGAGGTCGAAGGATATCAACCTCCTGTACCATTACAGAAGTATGTCGCAAGCTCCCTTGCGTCAAACTGTAAACTCCTGCGTCGCAATTGGAGACAATTGCGGGATTTACGTAAAGAAAACGCTTTAACTTTGTTGGGCAGTGTATGCAGTGTAATGATTACAAAAATGTGAAACATGCCGATGGTTTCTGATTGCAAGAGTAATGGTGACCATCTTGAACACACAGCATCCATCAAACATTTAGTGTAGCTAGTGTAATTCCGAGGGACCACTGGGTGGGATGGACCTGCTCTTGGTTTCCAACTAACCAGCTTGAACACACCATCGGCGTGTAAAAGTACGTTGTGTTGTTACCTTGGTATTTTTGTAATTTTATGTCAATAAACTGCGTAAATGTGAATTTAGGTACGTGAAAGTTTTCTCTCCACCTCCAACAAACGTTTTCCAAACCAGAATCATATTGCATAGCCACGCTAGCGCCCAGTACTCGATTATTCACTTATCTTACTACCGTAATTGGAAGTTTAGAAGCGTCTCTTAGTAACAGGGCCCTTATGATGGCCTGGTCAACATCTGCCGGAAATTAGGGAGAGTTGTCCCATTAGACCGACCGAGATAATCAGTGCTGTAATTCAAAATTTTGATTTTGAGCACCAACTTTCGCTATTATAATTTCCAGAATAGGAAGTGCAAAGGACATAACTATAATTAGCCCTTAGTGTTAGCCGGCTGCGGTGGCCGAGCGGTTCTAGGCGCTTCAGTTCGGAACCGCGCGACTGTTGCTGTCGCAGGTTCCAATCCTGCGTCGGGCATGGATGTGTGTGATGTCCTTAGGTTAATTAGGTTTAAGTAGTTCTGAGTTCTAGAGGACTGATGGCCTCATATGCTAAGTCCCGTAGTGCTCAGAGCCATTTGAACCTTAATGTTAGTGTGTTTTCATAGTCTCTATTTAAAATTAGTCTTTTATGTTTATTTTTGTTTTTAGCTGAATTATGCTAAGTAAACCGTTATTTTTGAATTTACACAGTTAATTTAATTGTGAACTTAACCATTATAGTTTGGTACAAACTAGTAGTATAATATATACAGTGATCCTCCTGAACAGTTCATTGTAATTGCCTAAATGTAAATCCAGCTCCAACAAAATTTTTTATGTTCTAATTTGTGGTTCTTACTAAATTTTTTATGTTCTTATTTGCGAAGTAAAAGGCCGATACATTATGAAAGAAAGGCAGGCTCTATAAGGGGATGTTTGACCGAAGCAACTTAGCAGAAGACAGACAACACTGTAAAGAACCGCACAGTGGGAGTCAGTGCAGCTGCTAGACATTACCAGGTAAAGTCAACCACATCAAACCGAAAAAAAATAAAAATTGCAGCAACATGTCGAAAGTTCGTCTAGGAACACTACCCCTTCTTGCAGAAGAGCTGAGAAGAAAATGATGCGGCAAATAATAAAACTGCACTCTTGCGGTTGTTCTCCTAATTGACAGTTCATGGCATGGCCTTGAAATTAGCTGTAAGCCTCAATATTATCCATAATTTTAATAAAGAAAGCCAGAAAGCAGGTTATGACTGTCCTGAAAATTTCCTGGCATGGAAGTCCGTGTTATCAGAAAAGCTGAAGGACTGTTGATAAACAGAGCTACAGGAATAAATAAGAAAACAGTATAAAACAATTTCACCATGATGGAGACATTATCGAAAACACATTGCATCATTGTCATATGAACAGCCCTGTCTGTGGCGAGACAACAGTGCAACGTATAGCACGTCACCTGTTAGCATCGTTTTAACAATCCATGTGTACATAATATCTCCCGACAGATGTTTTGTACATTTTGTGGGAAGTTGACTTGGCTATCACACTTTGATAATACTATTTATTAATTTGTCAGAATCCATGGGACGCTGCGAGCGATAGCTAGCTGATCATGTACGAGCCAGTACTTTGTTCACAGAATTCTAATCAAAAAATTTATAAAGACTAAAAGAATTAATCAAACACCCATTACAGAGAAACGTTCTCAAATGCAATGAGAAATTCCCCTACAAAAAAGGAGTGTGCCACAAGAAAAGCCTTAAGGGGCCCACACAAACTTTCTGAAATAACATCTCAGGTCAGTGCGGGAGACCGTTTATGAGCTATGTTGAGACCACATGTAGTAAGCACTGCTTCACGCAGTGGAGAATGGCAAGACAGAGGCACGCCGGCGACTGAGACGTTGCGAAGTAGGCAGGCACAGATATCCTTGCTGACAGCAGCAGTCTACCAACAGGCTGACGCAAGGACGCACACACACACACAGCGCCGAGCGAAGCCTGGAGAGTGCTGAGTAAGGGGAGGTGAGGCCAGCACACTACGTTATGCTGCAGTATACTGTGGGAGCAATAACAAAAAGCTACGTCCTTCTGCCGGATATAAATAGTGGAGCGCAGGCAGCAACAGACAGAAGCATTAGAAAGCGGTTCGGATCTGAGGACGGGCGTGGTCCGTGTCCGAATGTTCAATCGTCGTAGGTGACGATTCCGGAAGTCTGTTCCAGCTCGCAGTAGTCATCCGTTCGCCGCCAGATGTCAACTTCAGCTCTGGAGGTCGGCCCGAGTTCGGTTGACACCATGAATGACTAACTACAGCGAGAACTTCCAGCAGGACCGGCCGCAGCGCGGTCTTGGTCACAGGTGCCGCCTGGGACTGACGCCCGGACTTCACGACGACCCGGCCCCACGGCGCATGGTCCGTCCATGATGGGACCTCGCGGACATCGCGACTGACGGCTTACCAGCTGCCGGTGCAGCAGGCGTCGCAGCTGACCTCAAGGCGACGCGGCTCTGTGGACGTGCTCATACTGGGGCACCGGGCGGCAAAGAGTTTATCTCAACCACAGGGCATCCTGGCTTCAGCGAAGCACAGGTGGCCTGAGGCTCCCGAGTGCGATCAGCGGCGCGCGTTGCGCGCATTGTCGAGAATCTACACAGCATCAGCCTGGCGGAGGGATCCGCAGGGCTGGGCAGTGACGACGAGGGAGAAATTGTAAAGAATGTTCAATAAATAATTGTAAAACTTTGTAAAACTCCACGCCGTCTCAGCTTTTGTGGCAGACACTGTGTCTTCTGCTAACAAGTGGTGCAGAAGTCGCAACAAGTGGCGTCAGGCGCATCCAAGCCACGACTTTGACTAGCAGAGCAACCGAGAAACACCGAATAGGGTGAGTCCAGCGACTGCCTTCTCTCTATGCTTTCTGTGTAGCTAGACATGTCGAGGGTAACGTTAAGGGATGTGAGAGTGTCATTTGAAAGGCCTAGCAGCCCTGTAGACTCATCGCAGTTTCGTGGGAATGATAGTCACATTAACTTAGTATCATCTAAATGTGAAGTGTGTGGATTAACAGGTCACGTCACTCCTTGCGATAAATTTGTACCAAACACGTGTGACGTGTGTGGCTTTTATGATCATGTAACGGGGCAATGTGGTAAGTCTAGATGGTTTGCCATTAGACGTGCTAGGATTTAACTTGCTTCTGGGAAATACAATTTTATTTTTATGAGGTGAGGTATACCACACGGCAAATGCCAGAGACATGCGCAACCGGGACAAGTGACGACGTAGTTGCATTGACAGAGCAAGTTAAGAAAGTGATTGAAGAAAATAAGTTGCAAAAGCAGCACATGCAGAGGTTGGAGCAAAAATTGTTACAAAATACTCAATCAGGCTCGGGAAGCGATAGTGTAGAATGCAAGGGTACTGTCTTTTCCGGTGTAGCAGATTGTTCAGCGGCTAATTGGATACCGTCCTTCTCGGGTAAAACATCAGAGGATGTGAATATTTTCATTGGTGACGTACATAGTATGGTTAGACTGTGTGGTTGGTCAGATGAAATGTCTTTGCAAATGGCGAGGTTACGGTTCGTAAGTAACGCAAAGACTTATGTGGCATACCACGAAGGGTGGAAGGATGCTACTATGTTCACAGAGTTGGCTGAGGGATTATTGCAAAGCTTTAGGAAACAAAACAGTGCCAGATTTTTTAGAGAAAGATTGGGGAGGATGATGCAAAAAACGGGTGAAACGGTAGAAGAATTTTCAGATAGGATTAGGAGAACGAATGCGCACACGTATGAGTTAACACAAGATGCGAGTGCAAATGAAGTTCTGTTGAAAGAAGCAGAGAACAGAGCTTTTGACGTATTTTTGGGAGGGGTCTCGCCGGATTTTTCACGCCGGATACGGATGGAAAATCCAAGTGACTTAGCAGCAGCATTGCGCGTAGCTACACGTTTGCAGGAAGTGGGTAGCGCCACTAGAAGTCGCAAAGACAAGAAAATTTTTTCGTCTTCCAAAGAGTGTTACCGTTGTGGGAAGCAATGTCTCTTTAAGGGACAATGTTGGGAACCGCAGTGTTTCAGATGCCAGAAAATAGGGCATAAGACACGGCAGTGTAAAGCCAAGAAACGGGTTATGATACAGCACTTATAAAAATGTTGAACGAAAAAGGTAGTGTTCCTGCCGTCGGAGACATTCCCAGTAAAAAGAGGTACTCAGAGACCGCACAAAGAGGCGGATTGTAGTTTGATGGTTTGGATACAAGATAAGCGGCGAAACGTTTTAGTGGATACTGGAGCACATGTATCAGTTGTCAGTGTGGACCTCGTGGGCAAGAAAGGATTGGAAGGTCCGATATACAGATTGCGCGCAGTAGGTGATAAAAAATTAGACGCTCTAGGGACAGAGCAGCTCCAAGTTTAAGGTAGTGAACGTGTGGTTCCGGGAACAAATGGATGTGTTGTCAACTATGGGACAAGTATTTTCAGCGATACTTGGGCTGGACTTTCTGATTAAACATGACGCCAAATGTGACCTTTCGCAACATACCCTGGAACTCGATGGGAACTTGTTCTCAATGGGTGCAGCCGTTGCAAATGTTTCACAGTCGCAACGTGCACCGATAGCTAAGGTGATACGAACTAAACTGCATACAAGTGCATTAAAGGTGATTTCGTGTGGCAAACTACGAACAGGTACAGGGAAGTTGATCTGGGTACTGGTGGATGTCGATGTGCCACGGCAGGGGTTATTCTTGGTAGAGCCACTACCGAGTAATGAGGTTTTCGACGAAAAGCATTGCTTTATTCGCAGGAGTGTATCACGAGTAACGGACATAAACAGGCAGTTTATGGTTCCGGTGAG
Source organism: Schistocerca nitens (assembly GCF_023898315.1). Classification (NCBI taxonomy): domain Eukaryota; kingdom Metazoa; phylum Arthropoda; class Insecta; order Orthoptera; family Acrididae; genus Schistocerca; species Schistocerca nitens. The sequence goes on from NC_064615.1 coordinate 423,627,529, forward strand.
TTTAGATAACGTCGGGCGGGATGATGTCGATCTGCCTTAGGTATTAGTAATAGCCACAGTAGAGTTAATGGATGAAGAGGACATCGATAGTTCGAGGCTAGACTATGATGTAAAGCAAACCGTCAGTACGTCTGCACTTCGTGACGAGGTAAATCATTTGAGAGGAAATGATCATTCGGGTATGGAAGCATTATTACTAAAGTATAAAGCATTGTTTGAAGCACAGGGTACGTTACCTGCTACACCGATAACACAGCATCGTATTCCGACAGGGAATCACGCTCCGGTGTATCGTTAGCCATACAGACTACCGAAACCATTACAACAATTAATAGAGCAACAACTGGAAGATGGGATTATCCAGCACAGTAATAGTTCAAATGGCTCTGAGCACTATGGGACATAACATCTGTGGTCATCAGTCCCCTAGAACGTAGAACCACTTAAACCTAACTAACCTAAGGACATCACACAAATCCATGCCCGAGGCAGGATTCGAACCTGCGACCGTAGCAGTCGCGCGGTTCCGGACTGCGCGCCTAGAACCGCTAGACCACCGCGGCCGGCCACAGTAATAGTCCTTGGTCTAGTAGCGTGGTCCTAGTTCCGAAGAAGACACCGGACGGGTCGAAAAAATTTCGCTTCTGTTGCGATTACAGACATTTGAATGAACGGACAGTGGCGGACGTATATCCGATTCCGAATATCACAGAAACGTTAGATAACCTAAGGCAGTGTAAATTTTTCTCCACTATGGATTTGCGAAGCGGTTATCACCAGAGGAAGTATGTCCGGAGGACAGGCCAAAAACAGCATTTACGACGCATTGTGGTCATTTCGAATATAAAAGAATGCCATTTGGACTAAAAAACGCTCCAGCAGCATTTCAGAGGTTGTTGGATGGAGTCCTTCACGGGTTGAAACCGAAAAAAAGCATGGTGTATCTGGATGACATTGTAGTTTTTTCAAGAGATATAGAGCAGCATTTGGAACGGTTAGAGGAGGTGTTTAAAAGATTAGAGGCACCAAGGCTAACATTAAGTTTGGACAACTGCCATTTTGCGCAAGCACAAGTAAATTATCTCGGGCATGTTATCATTCAAGATGGGGTAAGGACAGATCCTCGTCTCACTTCTGCAGTACGAGATTTTCCAGTTCCGCAAACTGTTAAACAACTGCAGTCGTATATTGGTCTTGCGAGCTACTATCGAAAATTCGTACAGGGGTTCGCAGAAATAACGAGGCCACTTCCTAAGTTGCTAATAAAAGGTGTTACCTTCCAGTGGACGTCAGAATGCGAGAAAGCATTTCATGAGATGAAACAGATACTGACATCAGATCCAGTTTTGAAGTTTCCAGACTTTTCGAGGGAGTTTATACTATAATGTGAGGCGTCTAATCACGCTCTTGGGGTTGTACTTGGGCAAGAAATTGATGGCAAAGAACATCAGATTGCGTTCGCGTCTCATCAACTTCACAAAGTGGAACAAAATTACTCAACGACGGAGAAGGAATTGTTAGTGGTAATATATGTATGGGATTTCGTACTTTGAATGTTATCTGTACGGTAGAAGGTTTAAGGTTGTGACGGATCATTCAGCTCTGGAATGGTTATTAGTTCTGAAAGACCCAACGAGTAGGCCAGTGAGATGGGCGCTGAAACTCAGTGAGTTCGATTATGAGATGATACACAAGCCAGGTGTGAAGCATGCCAGTGCTGACGCGTTGAGCAGGAAAGTGGCAGTATTACAAGTAACAGGGGTGACTGAAGATGAGTGGAAAAGGTCACAAGCCGTGGATAGTGATTGCCAATTGTTCAGAAAGCAACCGCAATTCCTAGTACAGGACGGGTTACTTTGCAGTTGGAAGAAATGCGGCCCGCGCTTCGTCGTACCAGCAGCGTTAAGATCTGAAGTTTTGCAACAGGCGCATGACCATTTTCTTTCAGGATATGGCGGGAGAAAAGCTATGGATAGACGGATAGCAGAGAAGTTTTGGTGGAGGACACGACGTCAAGACGTGGACGAGTACGTCAGGAATTGTGTGCCATGCGCACAGCGTGCGGATTTGAGCCATCAAAAGGTTCGGCTTCAAAGATTACCAGAGGCAGACAGACCTTTCCAACAAATCGGAATTGATGTATTAGGCCCATTTAATAGGAGTGCAGCAGGGAATAAGTATGTGTTAACAGTGATTGACCACTTTTCTAGGTATTCAGTCATGGTTGTATTACCCGATCAGAAAGCAAGTACAGTGGCACAAGCTTTAGTTAATAAGTAATTGGTTACTCACTTAAAGGATACCTCAGTCCTTAATCTCGGATCGCCGGCCGCGGTGGTCTCGCGGTTCTAGGCGCGCTGTCCGGAACCGTGCGACTGCTACGGTCGCAGGTTCGAATCCTGCCTCGGGCATGGATGTGTGTGATGTCCTTAGGTTAGTTAGGTTTAAGTAGTTCTAAGTTCTAGGGGACTGATAACCACAGCAGTTGAGTCCCATAGTGCTCAGAGCCATTTTGAACCTTAATCTCGGATCAAGGTACTAATTTCACGTCTGATCTGATGAAACTAAGGAAACTACGGACTAGTCCCTTCCATCCGCGAGCAAACGGACGAACGGAGAGAGTGCATCGCACGATTGCTAAGATGTTGAGTCACTACGTAGATAGTCAACACATCGACTGGGATGTGAACTTGCAATTCGTAACCAGTGCATATAATAGTAAGGTACATACGTCGACAGGATTGTCGCCGTACGAAGTGGTGTATGGGCGGAAGATGACATGCTTCGTCCAAGGCTGGGAGTGGAGGGCGAGGATGTAAGGCAATTTGCAAAAACCATTAAGGAAGTATGGCAGAGAGTTAGACGAGGTAACACGAAAGCGTTGGAACGACAAGAACGGATGGGAGGTACAACGAGGAAGTTGCCACAGTACAGAGTAGACCAGTGGGTGCTACTAGCTAATCCGTATGTTCCAAAAGGGAGAACCAAGAAGTTCACAAACAAGTTTCATGGACCGTACCAGGTAGTGGATATAACATCGCCTGTCAATGTAAAATTACAATGGCCTACCAAGACAACGGTGGTTCACGTTCCTGGGGTTAGTAGATCCATGTATATGTGCTTCTCCTTCTGGCAGAAAGCGAAAAGAAGCACCAGAAGCAGACAGTAAACCGGGTATTAAGTATAAGTTGCGTTCAAGGGATGTGTAGTCAGCAGTAATTATCATGTGTGTATTATTTTCGTGCACGAACTAGGATTATTTTATTGGCATTAAGGGGTAGTGATGGGAGTTTTTTCCTTCTCCCTCCATTCTGTAGGTGACGCAGGTTGGGGTACAAGTGGATAGTATGGGGCATAGTCCTGGCAGCTGGCACAAGCTGGCCAGGTACAGGATATGCCGTTGCGAAGTGTGGGTGTTGTTCGGGAAATGACCGGATGTGGTCCTCACGAGTCACTAGTGGACGCTTCAGCTGGCACTCAACATCCTGCAGGCAAGGAACAAGATGTGGCAGCTACAGGAGGTGGTATTGAGTGTGGAAACGGTTGTATCTAAGAACGGGATATTACGGGATGTGCAAGAAGAGTACGAGGCTTTCGATAGGTCATGTAAGGAAATAAGGGAACAACTGCACCAGGTCGTGAGCATGATTCCAGGGAGGAGAAAGAGAGTAAAGAGGGTTGGTTGAATGCAGGTGGGAAGTTGCTGAAAACAATTTTTGGAACAGCGGAGAGAGACGATATTGAGGGTTTGAACAATTCTTTAACAGTTATTCGCGACAGGGAGGAAAGCATAGGTTGGTTAGTGGATATACACACAACAGAGATACGGGGATTAGGTACAGAATTGTTGAATGTGGCACGCGTGGTGCGTGTGATGGCTACAGGGTTACGAGTATATATAGAACAAACACAGAAATTATTGAATACGTATCTGGAACAGGTACAAACGCGATTGGATATAGTGGAAAGGAAGCTGGAAACAGCTAAATTGCTGCGGGAACTGGTTAACAGCATTGGTGATGCACGAGTGAGGATGGATGAATTGCAAGAGGCAGTACATCACGCATTGCATGGGCAGGTGAATGTGATGTTGACATCACCAGAAAAATTCAGACGGAGTCTGAAGCGGGCAGAAGGAGAGTTTCACGAGGGGGTAGAGCGCGTAGCGCCGATAATCGAAGCGAATGTGTCACTTTTTTATCATATGTCCAGGATGAAGCTAACAACGGATCTAGTTATGATGTATATAGAGATTAGATTTCCAGTAACCAGTGTGGGGAGACAGTATCACTGTTACACAGTGCATCCTTATCCGGTCAGGTGGGAGCGCATGGGGAAGGGCGCGCAGTTCAGGACACAGCAGGTTTTATTAATTTCTAAGGAGGGGGATACTCATGCTACTATGTCGAGTTTAGAGTTGATTATATGTCTAACGGAGTCAGTTTCCATTTGCCCATCACAGGTTGTTATCCCGGGCAAAGGGTCGTGTGAGATCCAGTTATTTAGGGCAGAAGCAGAAGCTTCGGAATGTCGGAGAATAATAGTGAAGCATACGCCACATTTTCAGCAAGTTGGGAGGCATTGGTTGTATTCAGTATTCGCTACGGAGAGGATATCAGCCAAGTGTTATGACAATGGGAATTGGACAGCAACCACGGAGATGGAATTACGGGACAGTGGTTTGTTAATCAATGGGACAAATTGTGAAATAGTAGGGGATCGTTTCAGAATACCAGTGACGGTCACAGGAGTCACCAAGGTTACAGCTATTCATCAGACGTTGTGTTGGCCAGATGCATCATTCAGCATCGTTCCAGGAGAAAATTTGACGTATGTTAACAACACATTGGATGCTACGCTATTGCAAACGAAAGATAAACTAATAGATTTGGAGAAATGTCAAATTTCAATGCAGCAATTATTAAGGCATGTGGAGGAGTACGATACCAGGCGGAAACGTAGCAAGTGACCATTGGTATTTCAGCCCGCAAGATTACCATGTTGATTGTATTTATCGGTGTGGTATATGTCTTATTAAAACGGAAGATTCAGCATGTTAATGCAAGACCGCTCCATGAGATTCCTGTAGAATGGATTACCAGTAGGGCATGAGTCAGGGCAAATTGGATGTATATAGGGAAGAAGTAGAATATAGGACAGAACTAGAGTTAATGTATAGGGTAAATTCGGGAACGAATTTAATTTTTAGCAGGAGGCAGTGTTGCGGCCACATATAGTAAGCGTTGCTTCACGCAGCGGAGAATGGCAAAACAAAGGCACGCCGGCGACCGAGGCGTTGCGAAGTAGGCAGGCACAGATATCCTTGCTGACAGCTGCAGTCTACCAACAGGCTGACGCAAGGATGCACACAGACCGAGCAGCGAGCGAACGAAGCCTGGAGAGTACTGAGTAGGGGAAGTGAGGCCGGCACGCTAAGTTACACTGCAATATACTGCAGGAGTAATAACAAAAAGCTACCACTCAGGGTAAAAAACGTCGTCCTGCTGGATATAAAAAGTGGAGTGCAGGCAGCAACAGACAGAAGCCATTAGAAAGCAGTTCGGATCTGAGGACGGACGTGGTCTGACGCCCGGACTTCACGGCAACCTGGCCCCACGGCACGTGGTCCGTCCATGACGGGAGCTCGCGGACATCACGACTGACGGCTTCCCATCCGCCAGTGCAGCAGGCGTCGCAGCTGACCTCAAGGCGACGCGGCTCCGTGCGCGTGCCCGTACTGGGGCGCCGGGCGGCGACGAGTTCATCTCAACCACAGGGCATCCTGGCTTCAGTGGAGAAATGGTGGCCTGAGGCTCCCAATTGCTATCAGCAGCGCTCGTTGCTTGCATTGTCGGGAAATCTACACAGCAGCAGCCAGGCGGAGGGATCCGCCGGGCTGGGCAGCGACAACGAGGGAGAAATTGTAAAGAAAGTTTAATAAATAATTGTAAAACTCCACGCTGTCTCAGTCTTTGGCGCAGCAACCGTGTCTGCTGCTAACAAGTGGTGCAGAAGTCGTAACAGCTAAGAGTGGTGAGTGCACAGAGTTCCCCCAATACACACGTCGTATCGGATCTCCTTTTGCCCAGCGTAGTGCAGAACTCGACGTGGCATGGACTCAACAAGTCGTTGGAAACCCCCTGCAGAAATACTTAGCCAACCTGCCTACATAGACGTCCGTAATTTCAAAGTGTTGGCAGTGCAGGTTTTTGTGAATGAGCTGACATCTCGATTATGTCTCATAAATGTTCGATGGGCTTCATGCACGACGATCTGGGTTGCGAATCCAATCAGCTGAAATGCCCAGCATCTTCTACAAACCAATCGCGAAGAATTGTGGCCCAGTGACTTGGCACATTGCCATCGATTTAAATTACATCGTAGTTCGGCAACATGATGGTCATGAATGACTGAAAATGGCCTCCAGGTAGCCGAACATAACTATCTGCAGTCGGTGACTGATTCAGCTGGACCAGAGGACCCAGTCTATTCCATGAAAACACAGCCCACACCATTATGGTGCCGCCACCACTTTGCACATGGGTTTGTTGACAACTTGGGTCAATGGGTTCGTAGGGTGTAAGCTACACAGGAATGCTACCGTCAGCTCTTATCAACTCAAACAGGGACATATGTGACCAGTCCATGAATTTTCAGTCGTCTAGAGTCGTGAGACCAGGATACAGGATCAAAGATAAGGGACAGTCGGAATCGTAAATTGTTGTAGTTGTGCTGGGAAAGTCCCTGAGCTTCAAGCGCTAATAGAAAGCACAGAAGCAGAAATAGTTATAGGTACAGAAAGCTGACTAAAGCCTGAAATAAGTTCTGCAGAAATTTTTACGAAGTCTCAGACGGTGTTCAGGAAAGATAGATTAGGCAGAATTAGTGGTGGAGTGTTTGTGTCTGTCAGTAGTGGTTTATCTTGTAGTGAACTCGAAGTAAATACTCCGTGCGAATTGGTATCGGTGGAGATTATACTTAACAGCCGAACTAAATTAATAATAGGCTGCTTCTTCGATGATATAGTTGCAGAACAGTTCAGAGAAATACCCCACTCATACGGTTATAGTTGGTGGGGACTTCAACCTTCCCTCGATATGTTGGCAAAAATACTTGTTCAAAACCGGTGGTAGGCAGAAAGCTTCTTCCGAGATTGTTCTAAATGCTTTCTCCGAAAATTATTTCGAGCAGTTAGTCCACGAACCCACGCGAATTGTAAATGGTTGAGAAATCACACTTGACCTCTTAGCCACAAACAATCCAGAGCTGATAGAGAGCATCATGACTGACACAGGGATTAGTGATCATAAGGTCGTTGTAGCTAGGCACAATACCGTTTCTTCCAAATCCACCATAAACAAACGCAAAATAATTTTATTTAAAAAAGCGGATAAAGTGTCACTAGAAGCCTTCCTAAGAGACAATCTCCATTCCTTCCGAACTGACTATGCAAATGTAGACGAGATGTGGCTCAAATTCAAAGATATAGTAGCAACAGCAATTGAGAGGTTCATACCTCATAAATTGGTAAGAGATGGAACTGATCCCCTGTGGTACACAAAACAGGTCCGAACGCTGTTGCAGAGCCAACGGAAAAAGCATACGAAGTTCAGAAGAACGCGAAATCCCAAAGTTTGGCTATAATTTACAGACGCGCGAAATTTGGCACAGACTTCAATGCGAGATGCCTAAAATAGGTTCCACGACGAAACATTGTCTCGAAATTAGGTAGAAAATCCGAAGAAATTCTGGTCGTATGTAAAGTACACTAGCGGCAAGACGCAGTCAATACCTTCGCTGCGCAGTGCCGATGGTACTGTTACCGACGACTGTGCCGCTAAAGCGGAGTTATTGAACGCACTTTTCCGAAATTCCTTCACCAGGGAAGACGAATGGAATATTCCAGAATTTGAAACACGAACAGCTGCTAGCATGAGTTTCTTAGAAGTAGATACCTTAGGGGTTGCGCAGCAACTCAAATCGCTTGATACGGGCAAGTCTTCAGGTCTAGATTGTATACCGATTAGGTTCCTTTCAGATTACGCTGATACAATAGCACCCTACTTAGGAATCATATACAACCACTCGCTCACCGATAGATCTGTACCTGCAGATTGGAAAATTGCGCAGGTCGCACCAGTGATTAAGAAGGGTAGTAGGAGTAATCCATCGAACTACAGACCTATATCATTGAAGTCGGTTTGCAGTAGGGTTTTGGAGCATATACTGTATTCAAACATTATGAATCAGCTCGAAGGGACAGATCTATTGAGACGTAATCAGCATGGTTTCAGAAAACATCGTTCTTGTGCAACGCAGCTAGCTCTTTATTCGCACGAAGTAATGGCCACTATCAACAGGGGATCTCAAGTTCATTCCGTATTTCTAGATTTCCGGAAAGCTTTTACACAGTCCACACGTGGCCATGCGGTTCTAGGCACTTCAGTCTGGAACCGCGTGACCGCTACGGTAACTGGTTCGAATCTTGCCTCAGGCATGTATGTGTGTGATGTCCTTAGGTTAGTTAGGTTTAAGTAGTTCTCGGTTCTAGGGGACTGATGACCACAGATGTTAAGTCCCATAGTGCTCAGAGCCATTTCAACCGTTTCTCGCAAGCGACTTCTAATCAAGCTGCGGGCCTATGGGATATCGTCTCTGTTGTGCGTCTGGATCCGTGATCTCCTGTCAGGAAGGTGGCAGTTCGTAGTAATAGACGGCAAATCATCGAGTAAAACTGAAGTGATATCAGGTGTTCCCCACGGAAGATTCCTAGGACCTCTGTTGTTCCTGATCTATATAAATGACCTGGGTGACAATCGGAGCAGTTCTCTTAGGTTGTTCGCAGATGATGCTGTAATTTACCGTCTAGTAAGGTCATCCGAAGACCAGTATCAGTTGCAAAGCAATTTAGAAAAGATTGCTGTATGGTCTGGCAGGTGGCAGTTGACGCTAAATAACGAAAAGTGTGAGGTGATCCACATGAGTTCCAAAAGAAATCCGTTGGAATTCGATTACTCGATAAATAGTACAATTCTCAAGGCTGTGAATTCAACTAAGTACCCGGGTGTTAAAATTACGATCAACTTCAGTTGGAAAGACCACATAGATAATATTTGGGGAAGGCGAGCCAAAGGTTGCGTTTCATTGGCAGGACACTTAGAAGATGCAACAAGTCCACTAAAGAGACAGCTTACACTACACTCGTTCGTCCTCTGTTAGAATATTGCTGCGCGGTGTGGGATCCTTAACAGGTGGGATTGACGGAGGACATCGAAAGGGTGCAAAAAAGGGCAGCTCTTTTTGTATTACACGTAATAGGGGAGAGAGTGTGGCAGATATGATACGCGAGTTGGGATGGAAGTCATTAAAGCAAAGACGTTTTTCGTCGCGGCGAGATCTATTTACGAAATTTCAGACACCAACTTTCTCTTCCGAATGCGAAAATATTTTGTTGAGCCCAACCTACGTAGGTAGGAATGATCATCAAAATAAAATAAGAGAAATCAAAGCTCGAACAGAAAGGTTTAGGTGTTCGTTTTTCCCGCGCGCTGTTCGGGTGTGGAATGGTAGGGAGATAGTATGATTGTGGTTCGATGACCCCCCGGCAATCACTTAAATGTGAATTGCAGAGTAATCATGTAGATGTAGATGTAGATGTAGAGACCCTGCATGCAATGTCGTGCTGTTAACAAAGGCACTTGCGTCGGTCGCCTGCTGCCTTAGCCCATTAACGCCAGATATCGACCAGTGTCCTAACGAATACGTTCATCGTAGTGCCACGTTGACTTCTGCGGTCATATGACGCAGTGTTACTTGACTGATGGCACTGACAACTCTAGGCTAACTCTACAGCTCTGGGTCGTTAAGTGAAGGCCGTCAGTCACTGCGTTGTTCGTGGTGCCAGAAAATGCCTGAAATTTGGTATTCGCGGCACACTCTTGACTCTGTCGGTCTTGGCTTACTGAATTTTTTAACGAGTTTCGAAACTGTATGTCCCATTCATCTAGTTCCCACTGATTGTACGTTCAAAGTCAGTTAATTACCGTTAAGTGGTCATAATAATGTCATAAACCCTTACAAATGAATCACCTGAATGTAAATGGCAGCTATACCAATCCACAGCCCATTTATACCTTGCGTACGTGATGCTATCGTTATCTGTATATGAGCATATCGATATCCAACGACTTTTCATTATATAACGCCGTCCGGCTGCAGGTTGTGTCTATTTGTTAGTAGCAAACTGAGTTACATCTCGTCACTTGAGTTCTGTTTGTTAATAACAATTCAATATTAAGTTAACAGAGGCACACCTTGACAGATTATTACCCAATATTACGTATATATCTAGATTTCCCACGTTCATTTCGTATCTATCATTTTCGTATTTTGTCCGTATTTCCCCAGTTTCACGTATTTTTCAATGTCTTTTTTTAGAATTTTATCCAATTACGAGACCTCCTTCCCACTGTTCCCAACATCGAGTACACTTCATGGTGTTCTCAGACAATCACAATGCAGCATGTTCCCTAATTATTTGACACTGATACTGAAGCAGCCCCTACACATCTTCACCTTTTATAACTTGGAAACTTGAATGGGGTGGGGTTGTCGCTGGAGCTGCGTACCATACGCAGAGACTCATGTTGTGTTTGTTTGTTAATAAGACATTACGTTAAATCATGTCAGTCAAGGTATATCTGTTAACAGCAATTAACATTACGTGGTTTTCGTCTTCGGGAATGAGCGGAGACCACACTCAGACAGTTATGTATATACTCTCAGGCTTCAACAATTTTATGCATTTTATCGAATTACGTTTGTTCTGCTTCGAGGTCTGGTTAAAATTGCATCGCATCGACGTAATAATAGTAATAAGGCCTACAGCCAAAATGTAGCAAGTGTCAGAATTATCACTGCTAAGGCACCACAATATTAGTTGTCTCTATGTGGCGTCATCGTGTGTGTGTTAGAAAAAACACGACGGTAGAAATAATGAAGTCACATCATTAATAACATCATAGCAAACTCTATAAGCACCACCGATTTCCCACAAAAGATATTGTATGTGAAAAAAATACCGCACAACGATAGATAAAACCCTTGCTAATCCACCACCAAATTACTAGATTTTGCAACATTATAGCAAAAACATAATGATTCCAACCAAAGATACGCTACAAAAGATACGCACCTAAAGGGTGAAATGGTTCAAATGGCTCAGAGCACTATGGGACTTAACATCTATGGTCATCAGTCCCCTAGAACTTGTTGTTGTGGTCTTCAGTCCTGAAACTGGTTTGATGCAGCTCTCCATGCTACTCTATCCTGTGCAAGCTTCTTCATCTCCCACTACCTACTGCAACCTACATCCTTCTGAATCTGCTTAGTGTATTCATCTCTTGGTCTCCCTCTACGATTTTTACCCTCCACGCTGCCCTCCAATGCTAAATTTGTGATCCCTTGATGCCTCAAAACATGTCCTACCAACCGATCCCTTCTTCTAGTCAAGTTGTGCCACAAACTTCTCTTCTCCCCAATCCTATTCAATACCTCCTCATTAGTTACGTGATCTACCCACCTTATCTTCAGCATTCTTCTGTAGCACCACATTTCGAAAGCTTCTATTCTCTTCTTGTCCAAACTGGTTATCGTCCATGTTTCACTTCCATACATGGCTACACTCCATACAAATACTTTCAGAAACGACTTCCTGACACTTAAATCTATACTCGATGTTAACAAATTTCTCTTCTTCAGAAACGATTTCCTTGCCATTGCCAGTCTACATTTTATATCCTCTCTACTTCGACCATCATCAGTTATTTTACTCCCTAAATAGCAAAACTCCTTTACTACTTTAAGTGTCTCATTTCCTAATCTAATCCCCTCAGCATCACCCGATTTAATTTGACTACATTCCATTATCTTCGTTTTGCTTTTGTTGATGTTCATCTTATATCCTCCTTTCAAGACACTGTCCATTCCGTTCAACTGCTCTTCCAAGTCCTTTGCTGTCTCTGACAGAATTACAATGTCATCGGCGAACCTCAAAGTTTTTACTCCTTCTCCATGAATTTTAATACCTACTCCGAATTTTTCTTTTGTTTCCTTTACTGCTTGCTCAATATACAGATTGAATAACATCGGGGAGAGGCTACAACCCTGTCTCACTCCTTTCCCAACCACTGCTTCCCTTTCATGCCCCTCGACTCTTATAACTGCCATCTGGTTTCTGTACAAATTGTAAATAGCCTTTCGCTCCCTGTATTTTACCCCTGCCACCTTCAGAATTTGAAAGAGAGTATTCCAGTTAACGTTGTCAAAAGCTTTCTCTAAGTTTACAAATGCTAGAAACGTAGGTTTGCCTTTTCTTAATCTTTCTTCTAAGATAAGTCGTAAGGTTAGTATTGCCTCACGTGTTCCAACATTTCTACGGAATCCAAACTGATCTTCCCCGAGGTCCGCTTCTACCAGTTTTTCCATTCGTCTGTAAAGAATTCGCGTTAGTATTTTGCAGCTGTGACTTATTAAACTGATAGTTCGGTAATTTTCACATCTGTCAACACCTGCTTTCTTTGGTATTGGAATTATTATATTCTTATTGAAGTCTGTGGGTATTTCGCCTGTCTCATACATCTTGCTCACCAGATGGTAGAGTTTTGTCATTACTGGCTCTCCCAAGGCCATCAGTAGTTCTAATGGAATGTTGTCTACTCCCGGGGCCTTGTTTCGACTCAGGTCTTTCAGTGCTCTGTCAAACTCTTCACGCAGTATCTTATCTCCCATTTCATCTTCATCTACATCCTCTTCCATTTCCATAATACTGTCCTCAAGTACATCGCCCTTGTATAAACCCTCTATATACTCCTTCCACCTTTCTGCCTTCCCTTCTTTGCTTAGAACTGGGTTGCCATCTGAGCTCTTGATATTCATACAAGTGGTTCTCTTCTCTCCAAAGGTCTCTTTAATTTTCCTGTAGGCAGTATCTATCTTACCCCTAGTGAGACAAGCCTCTACATCCTTACGTTTGTCCTCTAGCCATCCCTGCTTAGCCATTTTGCACTTTCTGTCGATCTCATTTTTGAGACGTTTGTATTCCCTTTTGCCTGCTTCATTTAATGCATTTTTATATTTTCTCCTTTCATCAATTAAATTCAATATTTCTTCTGTTACCCAAGGATTTCTATTAGCCCTCGTCTTTTTACCTACTTGATCCTCTGCTGCCTTCACTACTTCATCCCTCAGAGCTACCCATTCTTCTTCTACTGTATTTCTTTCCCCCTTTCCTGTCAATTGTTCCCTTATGCTCTCCCTGAAACTCTCTACAACCTCTGGTTCTTTCAGTTTATCCAGGTCCCATCTCCTTAAATTCCCACCTTTTTGCAGTTTCTTCAGTTTCAATGTGCAGTTCATAACCAATTGATTGTGGTCAGAATCTACATCTGCCCCTGGAAATGTCTTACAATTTAAAACCTGGTTCCTAAATCTCTGTCTTACCATTATATAATCTATCTGATACCTATTAGTATCTCCAGGATTCTTCCAGGTATACAACCTTCTTTTATGATTCTTGAACCAAGTGTTAGCTATGATTAAGTTATGCTCTGTGCAAAATTCTACAAGGCGGCTTCCTCTTTCATTTCTTCCCCCCAATCCATATTCACCTACTATGTTTCCTTCTCTCCCTTTTCCTACTGACGAATTCCAGTCACCCATGACTATTACATTTTCGTCTCCCTTCACTACCTGAATAATTTCTTTTATCTCGTCATACATTTCATCAATTTCTTCATCATCTGCAGAGCTAGTTGGCATATAAACTTGTACTACTGTAGTAGGCATGGGCTTCGTGTCTATCTTGGCCACAATAATGCGTTCACTATGCTGTTTGTAGTAGCTAACCCGCACTCCTATTTTTTTATTCATTATTAAACCTACTCCTGCATTACCCCTATTTGATTTTGTATTTATAACCCTGTAATCACCTGACCAAAAGTCTTGTTCCTCCTGCCACCGAACTTCACTAATTCCCACTATATCTAACTTTAACCTATCCATTTCCCTTTTTAAATTTTCTAACCTACCTGCCCGATTAAGGGATCTGACATTCCACGCTCCGATCCGTAGAATGCCAGTTTTCTTTCTCCTGATAACGACGTCCTCTTGAGTAGTCCCTGCCCGGAGATCCGAATGGGGGACTATTTTACCTCCGGAATATTTTACCCAAGAGGACGCCATCATCATTTAATCATACAGTAAAGCTGCATGTCCTCGGGAAAAATTACGGCTGTAGTTTCCCCTTGCTTTCAGCCGTTCGCAGTACCAGCACAGCAAGGCCGTTTTGGTTAATGTTACAAGGCCAGATCAGTCAATCATCCAGACTGTTGCCCCTGCAACTACTGAAAAGGCTGCTGCCCCTCTTCAGGAACCACATGTTTGTCTGGCCTCTCAACAGATACCCCTCCGTTGTGGTTGCACCTACGGTACGGCCATCTTTATCGCTGAGGCACGCAAGCCTCCCCACCAACGGCAAGGTCCATGGTTCATGGGGGAAGCCCTAGAACTTAGAGCTACTTAAACCTAACTATCCTAAGGACATCACACAACACTCAGTCATCACGAGGCAGAGAAAATCCCTGACCCCGCCGGGAATCGAACCAGGGAACCCGGGTGCGGGAAGCGAGAACACTACTGCACGACCACGAGCTGCGGACCGCACCTAAAGAAGGGACATGTATCTCCAGCCACTACAGTCATTCGAGGTAGTCGACGTGTCATCCACAGGATACTCATTGCCATGAACACCGCACTAGCAATGGCCGAGAAACTCGTCGGCCTATCGGACCTCGTTCATAGCACGCAAGACACTGCTGCTGTATCAAGCGAGTTACTTGTAATAACGGCAAACAGATACCAACAGGTCTGTGGAAAATATCAAACACTGGTACAAATACACACGTAGATTAGGAGGAACTCCCCCCTCCCCCCCCCCACCCTCCACCACCGCCAACGCTCTGCATTCATTCACCGGATAACGTAAGGTGAGAAAAGTGAGGGAACCGTCTGAATTATTTAAATAACGTGTATGTTTAATTGCCTGTGGTATGGTGGCTGGAACAAAAGGCAGTGTTGCAACGTTATCAGTCATTCAGGGAGAGAACTTCTTCCACCAGAAAGACAGTCGTAATTGACTGACGGGTGCATGTTAACCAGCGGAAACCTATGGACGCCTTTGCGATAAATGTTGCAACCAGTTTAAGAGCAAAGCACCATCCATCCCTTCCACCCTTTCTCACTGAAACAATAAGAAACGCTCACACTTTAGCAACCTGATTTTCAAGCAGAGGGTGCTCCCAGGTGGAATGAAGACATACTCGTAATTTTACGAGTTGCGTTCAATTGGTAATGCAACATATTAATTTCTCGGCCATTTTTGGTTCAAAAAAATCCGGAATTTGTGGTGGACATCGTGGAATATTCTCGATTAAGCCCATTTAGTTTCATGAAGTTCCATGTATAACGGAGGTACATTCCAAGCGGAGAGTTGTCATTGGGTTTCTCTTGGTGGAAAAACAGGGCATCGCAGATATTCATAGGTGCTGCTTTCAGATTGTCTACGAAGAGCAGTGAACCGTTGGGCGAGGCGTCTGTCGCCATCGCAGTAAGGTCACTCAAACCTGTCCAGTCTCCCGCGTCCCAGCCGGCCACTTACATTCGCAGTATATCTTTTGAACTGAGTTCAGTGTGTTCTTCGTCACAAAAATGAGAACCAACTTCTTCTCCATGTTAACGCAGCGCCTCACGTAAGTCTGCGCACCACAGAGGAGCTCATGAAACTTAATTAGACTCTTCTTCCTCATTCACTCTACAGTCCGGATCTCGCACCTTCCGACTGTTTGGTCTCATGAAGAATGCGTTCTACAGGAAGCGGTACGTGGATGACGTCGAGGTTATTAATGCAGAAAGACGTCGGGTGCGAAGTCGACCAGTAGACCGGTACAATGTGGTCATGCAGGCCCTCGCAGGATTGTGGCGAAATGCGTTGTATTGAATGGAGATTATGTTGAAAAATAGGCTTTTGTAGCCAAAGGAGTGCGAAATAATGTCGCGTATTTCAATCCTGAATACAACGAACCTGTTTTCAGAAAAAAAAGTTTTGCATTAATTAGTAACGTCCCTCGCATTACGATATCTGTGCAAAATAAACCTCGCAATGTTATTAGAATATGAGACATTATTTTAAGTCTCTTGTATTGACTACAAGACAACCCCAGTATGACCATCGCTGTTAACGTGATTTCGGCAGATGCATTCCAAAGACACAAGCAGGACGACTAGTAAACTACAGTTTGTCCGTAAACGTCCTCCAACGACACTGCAGAACATTGAGGTAGTAGTCATTGGCGCCTGCCACTAGTCACGCCTTTAGTATCAAACGTGATTAGTTGGTTGGTTGGTTAGAAGTAAAGGGACCAAACTGCAAGGTGATCAGTTCCTTCATCCAGTAACTGGTAAACCAGGAGCGGTCATCAAAGGAAAGAAGCGAAAGGAAACTGCTGGAATGTCGAAGTGTAACTACGAAAAAAAAAGGGAAATAAATGCCCAGAGAAAAGACAGCACAGACATTTCGTTAAAAGATCAATCAAGACAGGGCATTAAAAGTTTTTCGAAGAAAATTCCCCACTGACTGTATGATTTTTATTAAATCTGCAACTGGTTTCGCACCACTTATCGGAGTATCCTCAGGCAATATACGCTATTTATAACATAGTAACGTTGAACATTGCCCTGTAGCCACTCCCCACCATCCACGTCCAATATACCGTCATCTGGTGAAAGCGGTAGTTAAAATTTAAAAGTCTGTTTTCAAAATTATTTAAAGGATGGGAGCGGCAATGACAGTGCGAGTTGAGAGGAGCCGCGCGGCAGACGTGTATGGTAGGGAGTGGCTATAGGGCAATGTTCAACGTTACTATGTTATAAATAGCGAATATTGCCTGAGAATACACCGATAAGTGGTGCGAAAGCGGTCGCAGATTTAATAAAAATCATTCATACAGCCAGTGCCGAATTTTCTTTAAAAAAAATGTCGAAGTTTGGCAGTGGTGGCCAGCCCTACAAAACAACATGTTAAGGCATTAAAACCAAGAAATAAAAAAATAAAGAGAGGATAAAAGGGTGGAAGGGTTCGAGGCCAGGGTGGGCCACCGATCAAAGGCCGACAAGAGACCTCTGGATGTGGGGGATAGTGGGGCTGAGCCAGGGAGGGGTACCCCACCAACCTTTAGGTGGTCAATGAGACCAGGAAACCCTTTCTTACAGGGATGAATAGAAACCACCTCATTGGCAAAACATAACTCAAGAGCAGATTGTTTGACATTGTCTGCTAGCAACAAATTGAGCATGCTAGGAAGATTAAGATGCCTCCTCGAAGCAGCCAAATTAGGGCAGTCTATAAGTAAGTGCTCCACCGTCAGGCGGTCGGTGCATCAGCAATGAGAGGCTTCCTCACATTGGAAAATGTGGCCGGGAGTCAGCGAAGTGTGGCCAATGTGGAGTCGACAAGGACGGTGGTTTCCTTATGAGAAGCTTGTAGGGAAGACTGTAACATGGTCGTGGTGTCCTTAGTTGTCCTCAGTTTGTTTTGGGGATATCGGGGCAGACCAAACTGATTTCCCGACTTCCAGAAATTTATGGCTTACAAACGACCGAAGGTTCGGTTCTGGGACCTCCGTTTGTAGAATCGGCATCCTGATGGGCAGTTTGGTCAACCAGTCAGTTCGTTCATTTCCTGAAATCCTAAGAAGGCTGGGGGCCCAAACGGAAACGACTTGCCGTTCTGTTTGATGGAGGTCAGAGACAAGATCCTGGGTGAGGAGAGTAGCACTGCTCTGCAGCCTGAAGGCTGCTAAGGGAGTCACTACAGTTTAGGATACTCTTGTCAGCCCAAGAGCGAACATGGGTAATGGATGGTTTCATTCAGCAGTAAAGACACTGCAGCCATCTACCAGAGAGTGGAGTTCACAGCACTGTACACGTGTGTATGCAAAATCTGTTCCTCCATATATTATTGAGCCATTTGTGAATACCACTTCCGAACCTTGATACATCTCAAGAGCAGCCAATAACCGGTGGCTAAAAATCGTGGGGTCTATGAAATCTTTTGGACCAAATGAGGAATCGAGACAAATTCGAGATCAGGTTACAAACCATGAGGGCGGATGCGATGTCTCCCAACCAGAGGCGACAATGGAATAAGTTGCATCCGAACGGAGACACTGGAGGCGTTCAGCAATTGTAAACACAGTTCTAGGTTGCCGTTGTGGGAGGTAGAGCTACCTTCCGGGGAAAAGGACGCAGTAGTTGGAACGCTGACGAAAGCAACAAACGCGTTACAGTGTAATTTAGCAGCTGTGGTGCCTGGTAGTACTGGAGGAGCTCCGTCGTCGACTACGAGACTGTTCACATGCCTAGTTCGCAAGGCTCCTGTCGCAAGTCGGACCCTACAATGATGAATGGGGTCCAGTATCCGCAGTGCTGACGGTGATGTGCAACCATATGCAAGATTCCCATAGTCAAATGGGAGAAAATCAGAGCTCAGTAGAGACGCAAAAGGATAGAACGATCTGCGCGCCAACTAGTATTATTGAGGCAGCGAAATGTGTCTAGACGTCGCCAGCACTTTCGCTTAAGTTGATGAAGGTGGGAAAGCCATGTCAGCCGAGAATCGAAGAACAGTTCAGAAAACCGGTGCGTCTCAACCACAAGGATTAATTGATCCTCTAGGTAAAGCTGTGGGTGTGGGTGGGCAGTACAACGTCGACAGACGTGCGTGACAAGAGTCTTGAAAGCTGAAAACTGAAAGCCATGATTGAGAGCCCATGACTGTGCCCCTTGGCGACGCTCTGCAACACCCATACTAGAGGATCAGTAATAAAAACGTATAAGGAGAGCGATACCGAAGATTCCACAGCCGCAACTAAACCATAGATGGAAACCAGAAAGAGTCGGGGGGGGGGGGGGCGGGGGGGCTTCAGTACGGACCCTTGCGGGACCTCATTCTCTTCGATATGGGGGGTACTGGGTGAAGCACCACTTGAACCCGGGACGTACGGTCTGGCAGAAAGCTGTTGACAAAAACCGGGAGTGGTTCCTGGAGACCTCACTCATCTAACGTGACTTTTGTACGCTGACCCATATCTCGCAGTACTGTTTGTTATTCATTCATCGTGACTGATTTCCACGATTGTCAGTGGTGAAGATCTACCTAGCAGCGGCGTAGAAAGGCCCTGTCTCCTACGAATACGATGCTCTGTTTCCTTATTTGATGAAGGTTTCATGCACATGTTTCCATCTGCAGTTTATTTTCAATCTGTATACCGAAGAACACTGGAGATTTAACAGAGTTCCAGAAGAAAAATAAACTTCAGATGGAAACCCGTGTTCGAAGCCGTCATACACCAAGGCAACATAGCTTCGAAATCACAGGAGACAAAGCTTTTCTTCGCAGCAGCTAGCTCCACATTCTCCACTGCCGGTCACAGCAGTCATTTATGATCACTAAATAACAAAGAAGATAACGAAACTTACAGCTTACGGTCTGTAAGCATACGAGGTCACGTTTGCTGCGGAAAGGCAGATCTAGCGGCAGGTGCCGGAGCCTGTAAGTGGATGCTATGTAGCGTCGTTGGACGACCTTTCTAGATACGGGATCCTGTACTCTATTTGTACCTCGAGAGACCATCTGCAACTCATCGAAGTTTGTCGCAACATTTACGGGATGACCTGTGGGCGTATGCTTGAGTAATGGAAACCAGAACATTTCTAATAACCAGCCAAAAACTATATTCATACAAGTAAACGCTGCAGTATAATTGGTTTGTAGCGTTACTATCAGACACGTCGATGTACGTGACGATGGACGAAGTCTCTTAGCTCTCCCAGGGAGAATATAATACATATAAATCTCGCAATATTGATGTGCTACTTCACTATATGACACGTAAACAGGTGTGGAAATAATGCGAAATATAAACACCCCTACCACACACAAATGAGACTGAGCAATGGCCACAGTGCACCATACACAAACTATCCCTAGCAAGAAAGGGAAAGACTCACAGAGGTCACAGCACCCCTCCCTCAATAGAGGCCTTCAGTTCACTATTTCCAACTATCCGTCCCCTCTTCTGCGTTTAACAATGGAATTCCCATTGCATTCTTGATTTTACACGCCTTGCTTTTAATTTAATCGATGGCTGTTTTGACTTTTCGATACGTTTTGTCAGTCCTGCCGATGATCTTTTCTTTTTCCATTCTTTCACATCTTCCCCGCAGCCATTTCGTTTTGGCTGCCCATGTGTGCGCGGGCTTTATCTTGCCGAAATGCAAGCCCAGGATGTCTTGCCATGAAGGGCAACAAAACGGGGCGTAGAATACAGTAGAGAAACCAAAGGGGTCCTGCTATGGAAAGAAATGGTACCCCAGACCATAACTCCTGATTGTTGGACCATATGGCGAGCGACTCTCAGCTTAGTATCCCACCCCTCTAGTTTCCAGAAATGTCTTCGACCTGGACTCCCATTGACGGGAGAAGAATTATGTTCCATGATGCGTTTTGCATCGAACTGAGCCACAATGAGCAGGCCGGTGTGGCCGAGTTGCTCTAAGCGCTTCATTCTGGAACCGCGCGACCGCTACGGTCGCAGGTTCGAATCCTGCCTCGGGCATGGATTTGTGTGATGTCCTTAGGTTAGTTACGTTTAAGTAGTTCTAGGGGACTGATGACCTAACACTTTAAGTCCCATAGTGCTGAGAGCCATTTGAACCATTTTGAGCCCAAATGAGCAGCTACGACTTGTCTGGAGACTCCTTAGACTGGGACGAGATACCAACCTTTCAATAATGCTGATGCAGCAAATTTGTTCAAAATAATGCAGCATGTCCTCCTGAAAACAACGCTCACGTTGAACGAGTGTTTTGTGTAATATGCGCACTATCGTTGGATACTAGAAACAGAACTTTCGTTGAGTACCTCGAGCGATAATCTCTAAACGTGCAAACGTTTTTCAGTGGAGACCCGTATAAGAGATAATCTCTCACAGGATGACACACTCCTATCATTCAGACAAATTGCCTGACACGACAATCTGAAGAGACTTAATTTGATATCGAAAGGGGAGGGCGGAATCGAGTATTGTCCGCCATGACATTCGCAGGTAGCAAATGCGATGCAAGTCCTTGAGGAACGTCACTTACGAAGTGGTGGATTATTAACCTTCACAGAAACGTAGTCCATGCCCTCCGTGTGAATCCGCACTAGTCTTTAGGCTCACATCAACATTGGGGGCTTCTCGTTTGCTACAAAAAAAAAATCGTTTCATGACCGCTAGCAGGGAGGCCTTCCACGCTCATAGCAATGGAGAAAGTGTGACACAACGAGAACGTGAGGATCCGCCAGCGCTGCCATACAGAAGAACAAGGACAAGATGTTGATCAACGGTCCTGTAGTCGGCTCCAAAGAAAAATTCTAAAATAAATGATCGCTGTTTCTCTGGTAAAGGGAGGAGTGCCACGAGTTTAGGCGAGTGCTGTGCAACGTAACAGTTTGCTTAGATTAGTGGCCTGCTGCAAGTTTCCAATTCAAATCTAACTCCCACCAATTATTTGATATGTAGAATGAGATTTTCACTCTGCAGCGGAATGTGCGCTGACATGAAACTTCTGGCAGATTAAAACTGTGTGCCCGACCGAGACTCGAACTCGGGACCTTTGCCTTTCGCGGGCAAGTGCTCTACCAACTGAGCTACCGAAGCACGACTCACGCCCGGTACTCACAGCTTTACTTCTGCCAGTACCTCGTCTCCTACCTTCCAAACTTTACAGAAGCTCTCCTGCGAACCTTGCAGAACTAGCACTCCTGAAAGAAAGGATATTGCGGAGACATGGCTTAGCCACAGCCTGGGGGATGTTTCCAGAATGAGATTTTCACTCTGCAGCGGAGTGTGCGCTGACACGAAACTTCCTGGCAGATTAAAACGGTGTGCCCGACCGAAACTCGAACTCGGGACCTTTGCCTTTCGCGGGCAAGTGCTCTACCAACTGAGCTACCGAAGCACGACTCACGCCCGGTACTCACAGCTTTACTTCTGCCAGTACCTCTTCTCCTACCTTCCAAACTTTACAGAAGCTTTCCTGCGAACCTTGCAGAACTAGCACTCCTGAAAGAAAGGATATTGCGGAGACATGGCTTAGCCACAGCCTGGGGGATGTTTCCAGAATGAGATTTTCACTCTGCAGCGGAGTGTGCGCTGACATGAAACTTCCTGGCAGATTAAAACTGTGTGCCCGACCGAGACTCGAACTCGGGACCTCTGCCTTTCGCGGGCAAGGGCTCTACCAACGGAGCTACCGAAGCACGACTCACGCCCGGTACTCACAGCTTTACTTCTGCCAGTACCTCGTCTCCTACCTTCCAAACTTTACAGAAGCTCTCCTGCGAAACTTGCAGAACTAGCACTCCTGAAAGAAAGAATATTGCGGAGACATGGCTTAGCCACAGCCTGGGGGATGTTTCCAGAATGAGATTTTCACTCTGCAGCGGAGTGTGCGCTGACATGAAACTTCCTGGCAGATTTGATATCTAATTATAGTATGCAGATGCTTGTCGAAATGTCACATGTTTGTAAAGTTTTTACCTTCTGTTGCATTATATATTTTTAACATCAGCAGGAAACTTCCTGCAGGTTGGAAATAGCATAGCATTCGCAATTAAAGGGGGGTAGGACGTCAAACGGACCGACTTGGAGCAGGAGAGGCACCACAGGACATTTTAATTTGAACTGTCTATACTTTTACAAGTAAATTCATAAAACTTTGTCAGCATAATCAGGAAGGATTCGGGATTCACATTCGTAGCAGCGGAAGTTCAAAAACATAACAAAATAATTTTTTACATGTGAAATTTCATCATTTTTTCACTTACTAGTGGCTGCATTTGTTGCTATAGGTAAACTTTTCTTCATAAGTAAAAGAGACTGTTCGATTAATTTTGCACAGCATACAAACCATACTTACATGTGTCTGAAACTGTAGGATCTATTTAACTGATGAAAAAATGAATGAGCTGTTACGTTTTAAACTTTATGTTTAGAAAAAAATGTAATTTTGTAGTTAATTATCTCAATTTTTACTACAGACACTAGAAAATAAAATGTCCTGTGGTGCCTCTCCTGCTCCAAGTCGGCCGTTTGACGTTCGACCACCTTTAAGAAATTACATAACAAGATAGTTCCCACTGTGACAAGACACTAAAAGCAAAATCGCAGTCGTCTCTAGCCAAGTTTACAAATAACATTTTGTACAATTTATACCAGTACGCAACATCGATGTCACCGTGAATCTTTAACTAAGCGTAGTAACAGCACTGCCTATTGAAAATACCGAAATAATTTTGTTGAAGGGAAATCAAACGTGCCGAGCGAAGTTATTGTTCATTGGATGTACTGAAGATGGTAATATGTACCGAAACCTGTAGCCAGTCGATGAAATACAAAAATAGCGATAATAGGGTAAAGACATGTACTTTTTCAATATTGCGATGGTCGCTGTTCCACCAACAACATGTCGGGAAAAAATAAGATTTTACAGGATAATTAAAAGATTTTTAGCATGTTTCAGGTGTTGACAACAATTACTCGAATGTAGCTGTTCTACAGAGCGGCAGTTCCTTCGGCAGAAATAGCGATGCGGCACGGGCCTGTAACTGCACAGTCTTGTGCGTGTGCCGGGAGAGCAAACACTTGGCGTAAGGCTGGCCTGATTTACGTGGTTCCGAATCAGTTGGGTGTGCTCCCTCGCACACATCAATATTCCGCCCCGACCGGGCGAGGCGGCCGGCCGGGCCTCCGGCGGAAAATTTACGCCCCAGATGCCGGTCGCTGCGCACAGTATCGGCCCGGCACCCACCTCCTCGCCCCCTCGCACCCCCCGCCGCGCTTCGCCCCCGCGAGCAGACTCCGGCAAGGCGTTAGTGAATTAAGCGCTGTCAGGTCAATACACTGGAGTGCTAACGACGGCCCTGCCAAGGGAGGGGCGCTTGCCCGCGGCAGGAGGCGGGGTGTCGTATGAATAATTGAATACCGCTTCAGGTCGACACTTGTTCGCCGCCCCTCACTGCGCCTTTGTACAGCGTCAAAACCGTCCCCCCACCCCCTCAAACTCCTGTGGCTCGACCGCTCCGAGTACTCCTACAAGTCGAAAGCCGACGTGAGGTTCGTTAGCAGAGAGACGACTCCGGGTTAAAAATGACTTCTCTATCAAAGAAATTTCTTATTCGTTCCTTGAGGAGCGAGGTATTCCTTTCTTTCTCCCCCTCGTCCCCCTCCACTCTCTCCCTCCCACCCACCCTCCCTCCCTCCTCTCTCTCTCTCTCTCTCTCTCTCTCTCTCTCTCTCTCTCTCGCTGCCTTTTTTTTTACTCTTTTTTGCAGCTCCTGCGTTGTCAGCTTTATGCTTTGCTGTTCATCCCTATCTCTTTCAGTTACACTTCATTGAGCATTAAGATGTAATGCAGCCATTATCTACTACGTCTCAATTCTGGTATCCAGAGAGAAGATTAAAGGACGATGGACTGGCGCTTCCGTTTTTCATGTACAAATGGAATTTGGGCTTGGGGATTCCTGTTTGCATGTCTCATTGCCTTTGAGAGCAAGTTCTCGTTAGAAGGAAATACGTTATAACACGTAAGTACTACAATCAATACATACAAAATTAAAAAAACAGAAAACTGACGACGCAATAAGCAGTCATATACCTCTTCCGACGAAAGAGGTGTACTCAGACGCATTTCCTTGTAGCACCCTACCGCACCAGGGGAAAATTGTATTACTCAAATATAAAATGCCATCAACAAGTGACGTACTCAATATTGTCCGCCAACAGAAATTTTGCATTTGTAAAAGAATGCCCATTACCAAACGTAACAATGGAGAGGCACACAGCAGCCATTCGCAATTCCATTAGTTTTTATTAAGCTTGCAAATATAGATTGCTCCTATAAATAGCCATCTTCAGCGCATTTTCGTAACAATTCAACAGACTCGCGGCAGTTCGTATCACCACATGCTCTTACAGGCGTATAGGCAGAAGGGCACTATACAGTTGTAAGAACAATTGTAAATAAAATACACTGAAGATCGCTATTTATAGCAGAAATGTAGAATTGCAAGCATAATAAAAAACTGATGGAGCTGCGAATGACTCCTGTGTGCCTCTCCATCATTACAATCTACCGCCTCTGTGTACAACGTGTCCTGATAGAATGAAAGTCGATTACCGAATGTGTTGTGAGGAGACGAAGCTACGTTCGTCGGGCCATATCTTGGGGTGCTTTGATTCCTCTGGGAGAAGGCTCATCAAACTAGAGCACATGAAATATTAGTTCACTTTATTATGTAAGTGAATTGAAGATTCACTTAACTTTGACGCAGTTCTTTGCCACATGATAGCATGGTAATATATAACTGTCACTGACTGCGAAAGCTTCACATGATGTATAGATTAACAAACTGGTCTCTTGCAGTACAATGTTCCACATTTACTAAAGTACTACTTCATCGTTCGGAACCGCGCTGCTGCTACGGTCGCAGGTTCGAATGCTGCCTCGGGCACGGATGTGTGTGATATCCTTAGGTTAGATAGGTTTACGTAGTCTAGGGGACTGATGACCTCAGATGTTAAGTCCCTTAGTGCTCAGAGCCATTTGAACCGTTTTTTGAACTACTTCATCAGAAACTTTAACTGTCACTGGCCCACACGATGATGTTGCTAACTGTAGCTGAGGTTTCGAAATGGGATGAGCTCTTGCAGACTCGACACTATACTGACCTCAGCGTGAGGGCGTCTATGTTAATATGGAGGTGTGATCTTCTTGAGTGCCTCTCTTTGGTTGTTGCGGACTGCAGTGAGATCTCCTAATTTGTGTGACATCGATTCGAGTTCCTGACTTTGGGGTGCCAATTGATCTGTGAACAATACCACAGAATGTCTGCAAGATTCACTTGTTTAAAGCACAAATATTCGTAAGTACGGATATTAATGTTTACGTTGTGAAACTAATTCTCATACTCTTCAGTAAAACAATTACATGTGCCGCTAGTTATACGGTATACACTTTTCTACTGTAACATTTACTGTGTGTATGAATCAATACAAAACGTGCAGGGAATGGAGCATGCGCAAAGTTAGAGAAGGACTGAGTCTTCTGTAGCGAAGAGAAGGATGCAGGGTGACTGTACAATGTTACTGAAGTATGAATATACTGATATCTAAAGGCAATGCGTAAAGAATATGCTTCTAGGATCCAATAAACTACTTGAAGCTATCTAGCTAGCTAGCTACTTTCATATCAGCGCACACTCCGCTGCAGAGTGAAAATTTCATAAAGTGAACTGCTCATTTAAACAATCAAAATTAGCCAGAAGATTTCCATCGCGTAAATCCGTCTGTGCATGATTTCCTGAGGAAATTTTTTCAGCGACCGATAAATTTCCAGTTCTTCCAGAACATTCAGCGCATTCCCCTCGCTTTCTCGATGCAGTATCTGAAGATTAAATGGAGCTCCGTAATTGAATGCCCAGTTTCCTGTAGGTTAGTAACTAAGCCTGACTGGGAGCCTGGGTTCATAATGTGCTCCTTAAAGGGTATCTAAAACTTTCTAATTGAGTGACAGATGTACCTTGAACTACACCTCCATTGTATAGTGCATAAAACTGACTTGCAAGATTTAACACAACACGTGGTTACTGACAACATGCTGTAAACTACCACTGCCTCAGTCACATACTGCAGATTCCTTGACTTGCGCCATAGGGTGGTGGGGTTTGGGGTTCCGCTGAATAGGTCAGGAGTTCACTACACTCAGCTGGCGGCTATTTGGGTAGCAGAGGCTGTTTGGCGTGGACTGGGCGGTTTTTTAGGTTAGAAAGCCTCGGGAAAGTACGGGGTTTGCTGCAATCTCAAAGGGTGCATGGCAAATACAGGACGTGCTTGGATCAAGGAACAGTCGGAATTGTAGTTGTAAATTGTTGTAGTTGTGCTGGGAAAGTCCCTGAGCTTCAAGCGCTAATAGAAAGCACAGAAGCTGAAATCGTTATAGGTACAGAAAGCTGGCTAAAGCCTGAAATAAGTTCTGCAGAAATTTTTACGAAGTCTCAGGCGGTGTTCAGGAAAGACAGATTAGGCAGAATTGGTGGTGGAGTGTTTGTGTCTGTCAGTAGTGGTTTATCTTGTAGTGAAGTCGAAGTAGATACTCCGTGCGAATTGGTATGGGTGGAGTTATACTTAACAGACGAACTAAGTAAATAATTGGCTCCTTCTACCGACCCCCAGACTCCGATGATATAGTTGCTGAACAGTTCAGAGAAAATTAGAGTCTCGTAACCAATAAATACCCCACTCATACGGTTATAGTTGGTAGGGACTTGGGACTTGGCACAAATACTTGTTCAAAACCGGTGGTAGGCAGAAAACATCTTCCGAGATTGTCCTAAATGCTTTCTCGGAAAATTATTTCGAGCAGTTAGTCCACGAACCCACGCGAATTGTAAATGGTTGCGAAAACACACTTGACCTCTTAGCCACAAACAATCCAGAGCTGATAGAGAGCATCATGACTGATACAGGGATTAGTGATCATAAGGTCGTTGTAGCTATGCACAATACCGTTTATTCCAAATCCACCATAAACAAACGCAAAATAATTTTATTTAAAAAAGCGGATAAAGTGTCACTAGAAGCCTTCCAAAGGGACAATCTCCATTCCTTCCGAACTGACTATGCAAATGTAGACGAGATGTGGCTCAAATTCAAAGATATAGTAGAAACAGCAATTGAGAGATTCATACCTCATAAATTGGTAAGAGATGGAACTGATCCCCTGTGGTACACAAAACAGGTCCGAACTCTGTAGCAGAGGCAACGGAAAAAGCATACGAAGTTCTCGCTTGATACGGGCAAGTCTTCAGGTCCAGATTGTATACCGATTAGGTTCCTTTCAGATTACGCTGATACAATAGCTCCCTACAATAGCTCCCCTACATATACAACCGCTCTCTCACCGATAGATCTGTACCTACAGATTGGAAAATTGCGCAGGTCGCACCAGTGTTTAAGAAGGGTAGTAGGAGTAATCCATCGAACTACAGACCTATGTCATTGACGTCGGTTTGCAGTAGGGTTTTGGAACATATACTGTATTCAAACATTATGAATCACTCGAAGGGAACGATCTATTGATACGTAATCAGCATGGTTTCAGAAAACATCGTTCTTGTGCAACGCAGCTAGCTCTTTATTAGCACGAAATAATGGCCGCTATCGAAAGGGGATCTCAAGTTGATTCCGTATTTCTAGATTTCTGGAAAGCTTTTGACACCGTTTCTCACAAGCGACTTCTAATCAAGCTTCGGGCCTATGGGCATTCGTGATTTCCTGTTAGGAAGGTCGCAGTTCGTAGTAATAGATGGCAAATCATCGAGTAAAACTGACGTGATATCGGGTGTTCCCAAGGGAAGCGTTCTGAGACCTCTGCTGTTCCTAATCTATATAAATGACCTGAGTGACAATCGGAGCAGTTCTCTTAGGTTGTTCGCAGATGATGCTGTAATTTACCGTCTAGTAAGGTCATCCGAAGACCAGTACCAGTTGCAAAGCAATTTAGAAAAAATTGCTGTATGGTGTGGCAGGTGGCAGTTGACGCCAAATAACGAAAAGTGTGAGGTGATCCACATGAGTTCCAAAAGAAATCCGTTGGAATTCGATTACTCGATAAATAGTACAATTCTCAAGGCTGTGAATTCAACTAAGTACCCGGGTGTTAAAATTACGATCAACTTCAGTTGGAAAGACCACATAGATAATATTGGGGGAAGGCGAGCCAAAGGTTGCGTTTCATTGGCACTACACTTAGAAGATGCAACAAGTCCACTAAAGAGACAGCTTACACTACACTCGTTCGTCCTCTGTTAGAATACTGCTGCGCGGTGTGGGGTCCTTAACAGTTGGGATTGACGGAGGACATCGAAAGGGTGCAAAAAAGGGCAGCTCGTTTTGTATTACACGTAATAGGGGAGAGAGTGTGGCAGATATGATACGCGAGTTGGGATGGAAGTCATTAAAGCAAAGACGTTTTTCGTCGCGGCGAGATCTATTTACGAAATTTCAGACACCAACTTTCTCTTCCGAATGCGAAAATATTTTGTTGAGCCCAACCTACGTAGGTATGAATGATCATCAAAATAAAATAAGAGAAATCAGAGCTCGAACAGAAAGGTTTAGGTGTTCGTTTTTCCCGCGCGCTGTTCGGGAGTGGAATGGTAGAGAGATAGTATGATTGTGGTTCGATGAACCCTCTGCCAAGCACTTAATTGTGAATTGCAGAGTAGTCATGTACATGTAGATACTGTAATGGGGGCCCGTGTGATCTTTAACGGACGGTTGACTCGGAACTACTTTAAATAAAAGACAGCGTGCATAAAAATGCAAATACATTTTGTTTCGTGGGTTCGCGTCATACCTACAACTTTATGTTATGTTCGTTGTAACCTAACGATATTGTCATTGTAACTTTAAACTGTTGCTAACCAAAGCCGAAATTCTGCATGCTGTTAAAATCCGTCAATGAAAGGCCAAGAACAGTTCCGTATACTTAAAATGTAGCATCAGGTGATCTGTACATTGGGGGAATAACATATTTACTATTCGAAATCTATCTATTACGCTTCGGCAGAACACAGTCAGTGGCAATGCTCATAGGCAACCTACAACATTCGTCCTGGTAATTCATGATTCTTCAAACCATCCAATGCAATACAAGAAGGCAGCGTTCAGATCATTCCTACACAGGCTGCATATGTCCCATTACCTCAAGAAGGCTAGAAGCATGAGTTCATGCTAATTCAGCCATAGGCGATGCCAATGTATACGTTGCCGACTTCGCCAACAGCGTTAATTGCGGTGTCGCTTGTTGACCTTTGTCCCCACACTCAATAAGTCCCACAATGATAAGGTTTATCACTGAATACCTTACTATGATAATGCTATCCAGAAGAACTGACAAACACTGTACAGTCACTCGGCATCCCTGTCTTCGCTATGGGAGACTCAGTCCTTCCGCAACATTGCGCATTCGCCATGTCCCGCGCAGTCTCATAACAACGTTCTTCCACTTTAGCTCAGCTTCATGTCGTGTTACCTCCCTCAGCAGTCTGCAGAATTGTGTTCAGCCTTGCTTCTTTCTTATATGGATTCCACTTCAAGTTAGGCTACGTTTATGAAACTTTGTTCCCTCGGATGTTCTAACGGCACCTACAGATTTTCCGATTTCTTTCGTTTCTCATAGTTACTGAGATATGACCTTAATTGCTTTTCGGGCCCCTTCATTTTAACTTGGGCCACCGCATTACAAAAAATGGTTCAAATGGCTCTGAGCACTATGGGACCTAACAGCTATGGTCATCAGTCCCCTAGAACTTAGAACTATTTAAACCTAACTAACCTAAGGACATCACACAACACCCAGTCATCACGAGGCAGAGAAAATCCCTGACCCCGCCGGGAATCGAACCCGGGAACCCGGGCGCGGGAAGCGAGAACGCTACCACACGACCACGAGCTGCGGACCCACTGCATTACAGCGAATACTGATTTTTATTGCTTTGACAATGATCGATAGGACCTGGCTATAGTTTTTTTGCTGTATACTACGAATATTTGAAAGATGATGTAAGTATACTAGTCTTAGCACCTTAAATGATTATGACCACTAATTTTTAAACATTGGTTCTTTGAAAGAGTAGCTACGTTATTCCTCAACCGTACAAATCTTCTGATGATGCATTTTTAGATCATGAAACAGGTCGTGTCCTTTCCATAAAGGATTTTAACGTGGACGACTTTTATTCAACATTAATTTCATTGAGTGTTTATTAACCATTAACATTATTTAGTACAGTGTGATTAGAGCACTACGTTCAACGAATATGAAACATCTGTATTCCGTTGAAGTCATGAGTGAAAATTAGAGAAATATTGAGTTAACAGTGGCCTTGCTATTATGACCATAGAGCTAAGCAGTAGCACGAGTCTGTTCGTAAATGTATTCCTTAACTTCGTGTTTATATCTACATTATACCCCGCAGGCCACATAATAGTGTGTAGCGGAGGGTAGTTCTGGTACCACAAACTGATACCTCCCCACCCTGTTCCACTCGTGTACACCACATGGGGAGAATGACTGTCGGTAGGTCATCGTATTGGCGGCAGTTTCTCGAACATTCTCGTCGTGGTCAGTACGCGAGATATATAAGGGATGAAGTAATATGTTCTAAGACTCTTCCTGGAAAGTGCTCTCTCGAAATGTCGATAGGTAAACTCTCCGTCATGCATAACGTCTCTCTTCTAGGGTGTTTCATTGGAATTTGTTGAGCGTCACTGTAACGCTCTCGCACAGACTAAACAATACCGTGATGGAATGTGTGGCTCTTCGTTGGATCTTCTCTGCCTTTTCTATCAGTCCTACTTGCTAATCATCTGAGACCGATGAAAAATACTCGAGAATTGGTCGAAAAAGCACCTTCTTTATTGGGTGATCTACATTTCCTCGTTTTCCTGTGAATCACTGTCTGACATCGGCTTCTAGTACTACTTTTTGTTTTATATGGTCATTCAACTTAACATCACTTCGGATAGATACTCCTAGATATTTTCCGTTGGTTACTGTTTACATAAAATTGTCATCAGTAGAGTAGTTGCATCGTGGTTGATTATTTTTTCTATGTATATGCGGTATGTTACATTTATTTAGGTTCAGTCTCAACTACCAGAGGCTGTACCAATCATCAATCCTCCGCAGATCATTAGGCAAACCGATACTGTCATCTGCGTTCAGTCTTAAAGATCATCAGACGCTTTCTACTCGACCATTTATATACGTTGTAAACAGTAACGGACCTATCACACTTCCTTAGGGCACTCCAAAACTATATTTACATCTGTGGTTCATGTTCCGTTATGTGAGACGAATTGGGTTCTCTCTGTAAGAAAGCTTTGAATACAGTCGCAGATCTGGCCCGGTACTCCATAACGTCGTATTTTTTTAAACATTGCGGGAAGGTGTCAAATGCCTTCCTAAAGTCAAGGAACACGACATGAACTTGAGCGCCTTTATTTACAGCGCGATGGATCTCATGGATCAACGGACCCAGCTGAGTTTCGCAAGATTTGCCAAATCAAAGTTCATTTTTGTAGGGAACGATTTTCGATCTCTAAAAACGTCATAATTCTTGAACATAAAACAAAATGACGTCAACGATGTAGGTCTATAATTGTGTGCATCTGTCCTGTGGCTCAACGGTAGTGACCTGTGCGTTTTTCTGGTCGCTAGGTACCCCTCGCAGTGGTAACACAGATTCCCGTCAGATCACCGAAGTTAAGTGCTGTCGGGCTGGGCTAGCACTTGGATGGGTGACCATGAGGTCTGTCGAGCGCTGTTGGCAAGCCGGGTGCACTCAGCCCTTGTGAGTCAAACTGAGGAGATACTTGGTTAAGAAGTTGCGGCTCCGGTCTCGTAACCTGACATACGGCCTGGGGAGCGGCCGGATACTAAATGTAGAGTGTAGGGGTGTACCATAAATGTGTGGGCAAGCTTTCGTGAAACGTTCCTCTCACACAGAAGAATAAAATGTGTTATGTAGACATGGGTCCAGAAAGGCTTTATTTCCCTGTTGGAGCCCATTTTCTTGATCTATTCATAATCACATTAATCGTGGGAACACACAGGAACTGAAAGTACCAGAATTACATGAAACGTTCTCTTACAAGAGATGTTCTAAATACCATCCCTGTCATGTTTGGTTACATTGTACGTTATGCTGCAACACTTAGGTCCATCAGGAAGGTCTACTGCTCCATCTACTAGAATGAAGCATGTAGCATCAAATGTTTAATGTTTGTCACGGACTTGGATTTCGGCACATCCAGCCTCAAAGGAGAACCTTGTCAGGCTTTCTTAGAGAATGCTCTACCATATTAGCAAGAATATGTACCTTTATGAGTGTGGCAAATACGTTCCCCATGCACGATGAAGCTCCTCCCCGTACCAGAATTAATGCTCGTGGGATTCTAAATAACAGATTCCGTAACTAGATGGATAAGTTATCTGTGATGGATAAATTATTTGTGAGGCATTTGAAAGCTTTTGTTTATGGAACCCCTCTAGAAGACATACAGAATCTGTGCTCTTGCTGTGGAGAGCTGTGAAACAATACGAAAATCTTCAGCGATCAGCGCTTGAGGGATTCAGTACGATGGCTGGTTGATCTATGTGCCCTAGGAACGGAGGATTTTTGAACTTTTAATTTAATAAAGCTTTCCATGCTGTACTAATACACACTATTCCACTTTTAACGTGTTGACGAGTTGTAGAAATTGTGCTCTAACTTGGAAATGAAGCGAGTCTGGTCCTGTGTCCAAATAAGATATTTTCTTCCTCTTCGTGTGAGGAATGTTTCCTGAACGTTTTTTCGTATCTTTGCGTTACACCCCGTATGTTTCCACGGTTTCCTGTAGTTTCACACAGTGTGAAAAGACCTAAACTGACAAATTGTAATAGGTTCGTCATAGACAATTATTTCATATAAGGAACCAGTATAGTTCTAATTCCTGTTGTTGATAGTGAGCGTTCATATTATTTAAGGTACATACTGTTATGGAGTGATTTTCTGAAACTGTTCGTAGAATCAAATAAACAAATAAAATTGACATGTTCCTTGCTTTTCGAAATGCTTTATCGTCGTCGCTGTAGAATGAACAAATTTTTATTTCAGTAGGACGTAAGTGTATCGGACACCAGGAAGACTTTGATGAGATTTATTAATTGAAAACATACGGAAATAGCACAGAAGGCACACTTTATTACATCCACAACTTGTTAGATGTTAACTGTTCTTGAGTGTCATTATGTCAAATAAAAGTACATGAAAGACGTTATTGTCGTCCTTGAGTCATGAAATTAATTATTTATCAAATTCCCTAAGCATTTTCCAGTGGAATTCAATGCAATTTTTGTGCTTCAGAAAGTGCCAAAATTCAAAAAAATCTGACATGTATGTAAAGCACATAATTTAACATGCAACTAAGCACGAAATTTCCTCTGAGTTACACTTCAAGATGGCTAAATGTCTAAATTGCTATAATAGACTGTCTTTGTTATAGCCCTCTTTATTAATCTATACTATGTACGTCTTTTCCTATCTGCACAACTACAACATCCTACACCTGTTTTAATCGGCTTATTACAATCAAGGATTTGTGTTCCCTTACAGTTTTTATCACTAGCCCCACAGACACACATATCTCCGTTACAGAATTAACTATTCCTCGATTCCTCATAATGTCATTATACAACCTTTCAATCAAACTGTGTCATAAACTTCTGTAATCCCTAATTCGATACAATATTTCTTCAGTAGTTATTTGATTTCCATTACTCGCCTATAGCACCACGTTTCTAAAGCATTTTTTATATTCTTACCTGAACTGTTAATCGTCAGTGGATCACACCAGTACAAGGCCACAAACACAGATTCAAGTCATGATTTAGTAACGATAAGAAGTAGACCAGAAGAGTCAGTGTGGAAAATGTGGGATACTGAAGTAATGAGGGATTATGAGACCTGTTCGAATTCCGCAAAAGAAGTGCATACGGTGATAAGGAATATCAAAGTAAGCTTATCAGTTAAACACAAGTGGACATCTCTAACAAGAGCAATCACAGATGCTGGACAGCCCAGAATAGGCACAAGGATTGTAAGTGCGAAGGTAACTTTGGTATCAGAAGAAACAGTTCTAGTGATGAAAGAAGGAAGTACATGGTAATACAAGAATGCAGCAGTCTAAAGCCCTTAGCAATTAAATAAATAGGAAGTGCAGAGCAGCCAAAGGGAAAAAGTCATGATCGTCTGGAGAACAGACTCAGCATATAGAAAAGTCAAAATAAACTACAGAAATTAAAAGAATAGATGGCAAGATGATGGAGGCAAATGGAATTCAACTGTTGAATGCAGAGTGTACTGACACAAATAAAGACAGTAACACACATTTAAATACACAAACTTTTAGAAAACACACAGTAAATGATATTAGTATGACTGTAAATTTCAGTTCAGAGCGGAGTTTGAGATAATTGAAACTAGGTGACAGTATCTATGAATGTAACAAGTAAAGCCATCTGTAAGAAACGTAAAGAACTATTTGCACAAATGTCATTTTCCTGTACGAAGAAACTCGTAAATGCTGTTATTTTCTTGACTAAGTCTTTCAAAATTTAGTAATACAGAAAGCGTTAAATATGTAGTGAAAGCAAATTCAACATGTATGACAAACTAACGTAACTGTACGAGAAACTGCACTCTGTAAGGAGAGACTTTATTTTTGTAACAGCTTTGGTTACGGCTACAGCCTGTGGCAGTTGCTTATTGTGATGAGCGGAGAATACAGCTGCAGCAGGGGTTTTATAACGAAAAAGGAATGTACGAAGGAAAGTTACCTGTAACATGGTAAAATATGGGAATATTAGAGGAAGAGGAACGACACTATGGAATAATTGATGTGATATTACTATAAAATGAGCGATGAAGGACTTTTAAGGTTATCTGCCACGAAAACACGGCCACGACAACAGCAATGCAGCTAAGTGGCCCTTTCATTTTTAAAGTACAGTTTCCTATAAATAAGAGTTTTTATTATCAAACCAGGTCCTGTTGTTCATTAAAACCAGTGAAATGGATCTATGTGTCATTTTCCGGTTTTTCTAAACCGCTTTCATAAAATATTTAGCAGTAAATCAAATAGTGCAGTCACCCTCAAATGCTGGTTCTCTAACTTTCCTCAGTAGCGATTCCCGAAAAGAACGCCTCCTTTCCTCCAGGGAGTCCCACCCGAGTTCCTGAAGCATTTCCGTAACACTCGTGTGATGATCAAACCTACCAGCAACAAATCTAGCAGCCCGCCTCTGAATTGCTTCTATCTCCTCCCTCAACCCGACCTGATAGGGATCCCAAACGCTCGAGCAGTACTCAAGAATAGGTCGTATTAGTGTTTTATAAGCGGTATCTTTACAGATGAACCACATCTTCCCAAAAGTTTACCAATGAACTGAAGACGACTATCCGCCTTCCCCACAATTGCCATTACATGCTTGTCCCACTTCATGTCGCTCAGCAATGTTACGCACAAATATTTAATCGATGGGACTGTGTCAAGCGCTACACTAGTAATGCAGTATTCAAACATTACGGCATTCTTTTTCCTATTCATCTGCATTAATTTACATTTATCTATATTTGGAGTTAGCTGCCATTGTTTACACCAATCACAAATCCTGTCCAAGTCATCTTGTATCCTCTTACAGTCACTCAACGACGACATCTTCCCGTACACCACAGCATCATCAGCAAACAAGCGCACATTGCTATCAACCCTATCAAAAAGATCATTTATGTAGATAGAAAACAACAGCGGACCTACCACACTTCGCTGGGGCACTCCAGATGTTACCCTCACCTCCGATGAACACTCACCACCGAGGACAACGTACTGGGTTCTATTACTTAAGAAGTCTTCGAACCACTCACATACTTGGGTACCAATCCCTTATGC
Source organism: Schistocerca nitens (assembly GCF_023898315.1). Classification (NCBI taxonomy): domain Eukaryota; kingdom Metazoa; phylum Arthropoda; class Insecta; order Orthoptera; family Acrididae; genus Schistocerca; species Schistocerca nitens. Next base: position 423,664,248 of record NC_064615.1, read on the forward strand.
TCGTACCTTAGTTAGGAGTCTGCAGTGGGGCACCGAGTCAAACGCTTTCGGGAAGTCAAAGAATATGGCATCCGTCTGATACCGTTCATCCATGGTTCGCAAGATAACATATGAAAAAAGGGCGCGTTGCGTTTCGCAGGTGCGATGCTTTATAAAGCTGTGCTGATGCATGGACAGCAACTTCTCTGTGTCAAGGAAATTCATTATATTCGAACGGAGAATATGTTCGAGAATCCTGCATCAAACCGATGTTAAGGATATTGGTCTGTAATTTTGAGGATTCGTCCTTCTACCCTTCTTATATACAGGCGTCACCTGCGCTTTTTTCCAGTCCCTCGGGACTTTACGTTGGGCAAGAGATTCGCGATAAATTCAAGCTAAGAGAAAGGAATGAAGTGTTGTGGGCTGGCAGGAGGGCCAACCCTCTAATGTAAGAATAGAGGAAGCCGAAAGAGACGCGTTTAAGCTCACGCAGGCTGACGTGAGATCTGGAACAGGACAAGGAAATTAGAACTTAGAAAAACGGACGCAGATAGTGGAATACTTAACTTTAATCCATTAATGTTGAACGTAGCTCTTGTCTGTACATTCTTTACAATATCAATAGCAACTGATTATGGCGCCTTGCTACGTCGTAGCAAATGACGTAGCTGAAGGCTATGCTAACTATCGTCTCGGCAAATGAGAGCGTATTTTGTCAGTGAACCATCGCTAGCAAAGTCGGCTGTGCAACTGAGGCGAGTGCTCGGAAGTCTCTCTAGACCTGCCGTGTGGCGGCGCTCGGTCTGCTATCACTGATAGTGGCGACACGCGGGTCCGACGTATACTAATGGACCGCGGCCGATTTAAAGGCTACCACCTAGCAAGTGTGGTGTCTGGCGGTGACACCACATGAAGTATCCTTTCTGTCTAGACAACACAGAATGTGGATTGAGGTAAACCGAGAAAAGGTAAAGGCAGTGAGAGGTAGCCGAAATCAGAATGCCGAAGAACTTAACATCATAATTGGTTGATGGTTTTAGGGCAGCAACCAGCCACAAATTTACTTTCAGTTCCTTTAGTCAAAGGGAACCGTTACCGGTTTCGAATCGTTGTGATTCATCCTCAGACGGTTTACACGATTTCTTTATGACATTTGGAGTGTTTTTACAGATTAATTGTCCTAAAATATAAATAAAACATAATAATAAACACGCCACACACAGATGGTTGCGTTACAGATTTTCGTTGCCTGTGACTTACGTGAAACGTCGGTTTCGAGTGTTTGTTTTCATAACATTCGGCCAACAGATGTAAATGCATTCCCACTGCATCCTCGTTGTTGCACACGTAAATAGTTCTCACTGTACACTTTAGATTTGTCGCTGAGATCATTTCTACCACGCACCACATGTTTTGATACATACAAAGAGCTTACAAACATATGAGTATCACAGATGCTATGATATATCGTAACATTTGACGATGATGTCCTATGTTTGGAAAGGATCATATATCCTGCCTGTCTGTCCAATGTAGAAATTTGTGCATGTGTTACATTTGAGTTTGTATATTCCTGATACACGGTAGGGGCTCTTGGAGGTATTTACATTAAGGATTACTTTTTGTTGCAATTTATTATTTGTGAAAAGCTGATTGTGATTTTTTTCTTCTTTTTAAATAAGTTTGCTATTTGGTATGAAAGCGGGCCTATGTATGGGATAGGAGCATATTTAGGTTTGGCTTTAGTAGCACAATGATTTGGCTTGAAGTGACTGCTGTGAAGTGGATCTGTGGTTTTTTGGAGTTTTTCTATTATTGTGGGTTTATATCCATTATTATGAGCAACTGTTTTAATTATATTGGTTTCATTTTGTTGGTCTGTGTCACTCATTAGTACTTTTTAATTCGGTGTACCATCATTCTGAAATATGCCATTTTTGGTTGGCGGGGGTGGCAAGATGAGTTGCTAATACTGACATCTGTGGTGGTAGGTTGTCTGTAAGTACTAAATTGATGTTTATTTCTACTACTGCAAATTTTCAGGTCAAGAAAGTTAATGCTTTTATTTAGTTTCATGTTCAACTGTGAATTTAATATTTTTGTGCATTTTGCTAAGATCTGCTGCTAATGTATCTATTTCATTGCTTGTACCATCAAAAAGCAGGATTGTGTCATCAACATATCTTCTGTAGTATAATATTTTGTTTGAGATGTGTTTGTTGGCAGAGAAGAATTTTTGTTCTGTATGGTTGATATAAATGTCAGCCGATATCCCAGCTAAGCTACTTCCCATTGCAAACCATCATGTTGTTGGTACAGATTGCTGTTGAAGCCAAAGTAATTATGCTCTACAATAAGTGAAAGTATTTCTATGAGTTCACAGTTTTGTAAATGAACATATGATCCTTTCCAAACATAGGACATCATCGTCAAATGTTACGATATATCATAGCATCTGTGATACTCATATGTTTGTAAGCTCTTTGTACGTATCAAAACATGTGGTGCTTGGTTGAAATGATCTCAGCGACAAATCTAAAGTGTACAGCGAGAACTATTTACGTGTGCAACAACGAGGATGCAGTGGGAATGCATTTACATCTGTTGGCCGAATGTTATGAAAACAAACACTCGAAACCGACGTTTCACGTAAGTCACAGGCAACGAAAATCTGTAACGCAACCATCTGTGTGTGGCGTGTTTATAATTATATTTTATTTATATTTTTAGGACAATTAATCTGTAAAAACACTCCAAATGTCATAAAGAAAGCGTGTAAACCGTCTGAGGATGAATCAGAACGATTCGAAACCTGTAACGGTTTCCTTTGAATAAAGGAACTGAAAGTAAATTTGTGGCTGGTTGCTGTCCTAACACCATCAACATTTGTCTTCAAACAACAGTCACGGTCTCCATCATGTCATAATATGACAAAACTGCACCTTAATCGGTGATCACGATGTAGAAATTATTAAATTCTGCTATATTGTAAACAAAATAGCCATAAAAGCCCCAGACCCAAGAACGGGCCTGGATATTTCACGACCGTGTGCCTAAACCCACGTGCCTGGTCCGTCGGGCGGCGGCTGATCTGCTGCTCTCTGCACTGCCTGCTATGATGTGTCCTGTAATAACTATTGTCTAGTAGGGAGAGAAGCCACTCACACTAACAATAAGATGTTGATCTGGTAGAAATCACTGTATTCTTTTAAACACTAGCACAGGATGGGGTGCAATGTTCACAATTAACATTATTCCACAATGGACGTGATCCGAATTTTAACTCCTAATACACGTCCGTTATGGCGTAAAATGTTGCTGTCTAAATGATGGCATCCAATGCAAAAACACGCTGCAGAGAACACGAAATAATCACTATTCAACTGATATTTTATGTGTCTACGATTCGCACAGTTCTTCCAAAGGTACTAAACAATCTAATAGCTTATAACACGAGCGTGCGCGTTACCGAATCGCGACGCGGATGCTCCATTAACTTTCGGGTACGATACGCCAACAAGAAAGTATCTGCGCTCGTAATATTCAGCCAGTCAAAACGATATGTGTTTCTTTCACTTAGAACATTCAGCTAGTGTCATACCAGTCCACATTATTTTTCCGTAATCACCGCGACGCGGTTGATTGTTGTTCTCCCGACACGACACACGAAACCGAGAACCATCACCTTTTGGATAAACAGTGATACTGCGTAGTAATCACTAAAATTAAACGCAAAATTCGCGTGGCAAATATTTTCAATTACTTCACCATAACTTGTAAGACACATGCTGCAGCCACGGCATCAACACAACACTCCCTCAACGCTCCACGAAAGCTACGCCACGACTCCCCACTGTTGCTTTGCGCTCGGCAGAGAGGCGACTATCGATAGTGAAAGATACAATTTTATGCTTACAAGACGAAATAAGTAGGACATTAAAGACAGAACAGCACTGACAAAGAGAGCATTCCTTGCCAAGAAAAGTCTGCTGGTATCAAACATAGGCCTTAATGTGAGGAGGAATTTCTGAGAACATACATTCCTGGAAATTGAAATAACAACACCGTGAATTCATTGTCCCAGGAAGGGGAAACTTTATTGACACATTCCTGGGGTCAGATACATCACATGATCACACTGACAGAACCACAGGCACATAGACACAGGCAACAGAGCATGCACAATGTCGGCACTAGTACAGTGTATATCCACCTTTCGCAGCAATGCAGGCTGCTATTCTCCCATGGAGACGATCGTAGAGATGCTGGATGTAGTCCTGTGGAACGGCTTGCCATGCCATTTC